>NC_056741.1:1706114846-1706177969 GCF_019279795.1 Protopterus annectens | reverse complement strand
TAGAAGGAATTTAAAAACAGAAGGGAGGAACAGAGTAGGAGATAGGTGACATCACAGGGGAATGGTAGAAAGAAATGCAGTTCATTGGAGGTCAGAGTTACAAGACAGATGTCAGACAGATACCATGGAAAGAGGTGTACCACAAACTAAGCATGAGAAAGTCAAGAAATGGAAGGTGTACACTGTTGCCTACACCAAAGTTCCTTGCTGGATGTGTATCTGCGTGTGCATGCCATGAAGCAGTAAGGCAGTGTGCAGCGTGTAAGACAGACTGAGCATGTGGGAGCGTGTTGGGAGATGTTTAACACTGTTTGCACGGGCATGCATGTTTTAATCCGAATAAGCAGATTCTGAACCGTGTAAGTATGTGTGTAAGCCACTGTAGTATGTTTCTGCTGGTTTACACATGGCTCCACCCTGAGGAAACAGAAAGGAAAAAGGAAGCAACAGATTTAGTAGGAAGCTAGCAGGGAATACTGCTGGAGCTAGCAGGTGAAAACAATTAGATGCAGGCAATTACACAGGCAGAATAGTAGCCCAGCCCAGCACTTAAAACTCTGCAAACAGCAGTGCAGGATGTTTCTCTCAAGAGACACTGCAAGACAGGAGTTAAGTTATCAGAAGTGAAAACTGAAAAAGCTGAACTCAGAGCAGAAATGTTAGGGGCTGCCATAGCTGTCATAATGAGACATGGGCGACTTGCTGAAGGTGGTGACAATGCAGATGGTGCCAGACAACCCACAGTGAGGAGATGGAGAAGACTGTACAGGCCCAGGGTCACCTACCATGGGTTACATGAGCTGGAGATAGTAGAGTGCTATAGTGTGGACAGAGACCTCCTGCAGCAAATAATGGAGCTGTGCAGGCCATGCCTCACACATAGAACCAACAGAGGGAACCCATCCCAGTGGAAACCAAGGTATGTGTTGGCCTAAGAATACTAGCAACAGGTACCCTCCAGAGACCAACTGGTGATATGATGGGGATATCACAGGCATCAGCCTCCAGGGTACTGCACCAGTTCCTGGATGCCATGTCAGCACATGTCGGTGATCATGTAGATTTCCCCAATGCCCGTGAGGTATTGGCCAGCAATATCGTCTCTTCCAGCAAATAGCGGAATACCCTGAGGTAGTGGGTGCAATAGACTGCCCGCACGCCGCATCAAAGCACCAGGCGGTGAGCGGGGTAGGGCATACAACAACCGCAAGGGCTTCCCCTCCATCAACTGCCAGGTCATGTGTGATGCCCAGGGCATAATAATGAATGTGTGTGCTGGCTGCCCTGGGAGCTACCATGATTCCCACATCTGGCATTTGACGCAGCTGTACCAGACATTTGCCAATGGGGACAGACACCTAGTGGGGGATGCAGGTTATGCCCTGGAGCCGTGGCTGATGACACCCATCAGAAATGCACACACACCTGAACAGGAATGCCATAATGAGGCACACGCACAAACACGTAATGTAATAGAGCATGTGTTTGGGCTGCTCAAGTCATGGTTCCAGTGTCTGGACACATCTGGTGGAGCCTTGCAGTACACACCAACTACATGTACCCAAATTGTCATGGTATGTGCTATGCTACATAATATGATCTTGCGAAAACAGCTGCAGCAGGACCAGCATAGGGCTGGGCCAAACAGCCCCCCACCATTGCCCAGGCCATCACAGGCAGAGCGTGACTCGGAGGAGGAACAACCTGAGCCTGCCCCAGTAGGCAGAAGGAGGCGTGCCCAGTATGCCCTGGTCTTGGCAAAGAGGCAACGCATAACACATACACTGGCTCAGTAGGAACCCTGGGAATGATACCCCTCTCTGACTCACTCATATAGTAACAGGGATGCCTAACATGACACAACCTGCTCTCAAACATGTACAGGGAAGTATAATATGCGCATCCGACAGAGGCAGCCCGGCAGCACCACCTGAGGCATGAATGCTATGTGTTAAGTAATGTAACACCATATACTATATGCACACCTGAGGACCCTGACTAACATCCTACCCTCACCAAGCATCATGCCACAACATGACAATGAGATGATCAAGTGCAATAATTGATGGAAGTATCACAGTTAGTCAAAGGGGATCCAATGTGTGCCAGTCTGGGATGACATGCTGAGCATGACATGATGCACCACCTGCTAGGACTGGCAAGCACCTATCAGTGCAGGCCATATGGATACTGGCAAAGGCTGTTGTTACCCACAGTGTGCCCTGAATAGGTAAGGATCAAAACATAAACCTATCTCCATAGGTATCAGAAGGGATAAGAATAAGATAAGGGATAAGTCGAAACAGCAAGATGCATGCAGTCTAAACTCACCCAGTATGGAGAATGGTGATATCTGCGCTGTAACAGAAAACTGAGCCAAGGCTCACAACAGCACCCTAACACTACCAGGTTACACCTCATACTGTGCTGTATAGCCTCAAAACATGGAACAAGCTACAAAAGGAGGGTGACTAGCAAGAATTGTCAAGGATAACCACACCCCCATGTTGGTACCACAACAAAAAGCAGCATGGACTAGCCATGGTCAAGTAACAGTGGCTAAAACTGCCCCCCAGTTTAGAGCCTGCTACAGACTACTGTCCCAACACCAGGAACTGCACCTGGCCTATGCTGGAATACATGAATATATCAAGTTCTCCAAACCACATTATATTGGGTGACTGAAAATACCCAGACATAGACTGGGAGCATTATACTAGCTCCAACAGTGTAGGACAAAAGTTCATAGAATCCGTAAACCAAAAGGCCCAGGAACAACGTACCACTCCCACAAGAGGGTAAGCATACTGGATGTGATAATCAGCAACATGGGTACTGGATGGCAAGATGAGAAGTGTATTGCTCACTGGTAAAACCAGACCGTAGAGTAATCACACTGGATATACAAATCCTGACCACAGTCCCTGGCCAGAAAACCACAGTGGAAAACATGTGTTAAGCAATATTTGCACTCCTCCAAATTGATGTGGAATCCATTAAAGGTCCTGTGCAGGTGCAAAATATGGGCCACACCTCAGAACCTGTAATACAGCCATTCCATGAACACTGCCAGGAATGCTTGGATTATAATCTAAATTAAAACAAGACACAATGCCATACACGCAGGAATCTGACATGGTGGACACCAGCCATAACCAAACCATGCAAGAGAATGAGGAAGCTACTACATGATAGAGCAAACATAAACAATGAAGTAATCACTGATCAGTAGTATGGCAATAAAATCTGTCCACACATACAATCCACTAAGGCCAGCCACAACAAGTTGAATCTGTGAATCCTGAGGCAATGTTACACCTGCCCCAAGTACACAGACAACCCCCAACTCCACCCAAGAAATACAAATATATGTGAGAGATGGAACCATCTATCCAAACTGGAGGCTGATCTCCCTCAACTCAGTACTCCCAAAACTAGTCAGGAGGAGAAGGTAACCACACACACCACAAACACAGTCCCACATAGACCTATCACAACTGCAAACCAAACACATAAACACAGAAAAACATTCCCGGAGGCACAAATTACAAACACAGCACACCAACAGAGGCCTCTAAAGCAGACACCCAATCAAACAACCTCCAAACATAGAACATGCAACACATAGTACACAAAGCTGGTGTGCCAAACAGTCACAGGCCAGAACGAGAAACAACATGCCTGAGAAAGTTGTAATAGGTGACTCCATATCAGACACACTGCTGTCCTGCACACCAGACTGAACAAGGGAAAGGGTACAGTAAGCTGCCTGTAGGCTGCCACAATACGCCACATAACAGAAGTATGCAGGTCACTCCAAAGCAAGTAGAAATATGATGCAGTCATAGTCCATGCTGGTGTGAATGACCTGAGATGTACCTCCCTAGACTACATGAAAAGAGACATAGATGAGCTCTCTGATTATGTAGTCCAGGCCGGTATGACACTCACCGTTTGCAGCATCCTACCCTTACCAAGAATAATGCCACAGTACAAACACGGAATGATCAGTCACAGCAAGTGGCACACTTACTGGTGTCATTCCAAGGGGATCCAATGTCTGTCTGCTTGGGATGTCATGCTTGACAAGCCACACAGCTGTTCTTGGGATGGCTTGCACCTGTTACCCCTGGGTGTCTGAATATTGGATAAGGCCTTTGCCATCTCCATAGAGCCTTTTGTAGGCAAGGCTGAAAAGACTGACCCACCACCCTAGAAAACATAAGTGGAAAGAAACATAAGGGTAATGCTGACCAATGCCAGATGTGTAAACCCCAATATGCATGCTCCCAAGGCCACCCCCAGTATGGAGAACATCGATGTCTGTGCAGTGACAGAAACCTACTGCAAGCCTCCTGACAGCACACCAGCACTACCAGGTTATACCACGTATCATGTGTCATGGCCCCAAAACCTGGAACAAAACATAAAAGGAGGATGAGTATCCATATTCAGCACAGACACCCATACGTCCAGGTAACTGACAATGCACAAGGCATTGGAGTCCACCCATGTGCAACTAACTGTAGGCAAGACTGCTGTACAGTCTGAAGCATGCTACAGACCACACTCTCACACACAGGAACCCCACCCAGTCGTCCTGAAGACACTGGACAGTATGAATGTCCCACCAAATACCAAACAAGGTACCACAAATTACCACATAGGTGGTAAACCATTATGTATGGAAGGAGTAACCAGGGACCTAGGGACACAAGTGGACAGTAACCTGTTATGTGACACCCACATTGCCAATGTGGCTAGGAAGACTGTCTACATTTGACACCGTATCAGGAAAGAATTCACATCTACGTCAACAGAGGTCATTGTGCCCCTATACTGTTCTCTAATCACACCCATAATCTAGTACAATGCCTCATATGGGATGTACCTTACCTGACACCTGCAGCAGTTAGAAAGACCTCAAAGGTACCTCACCAAGAGGATAAAGGGTCTCAAATATATGTCATATGCTGCCTGGCTTGACACCCAAGCTGAATGCAGTCACATACTGCCTACACAGAGGCATTGCATGCCTGTTGTAGAAGGCCATGCCCAACACAGGAGTAATGGACATGCTCCACCCCAGAAAACTCAAATCCATCGGAGCTGTGAGAGTGAGAGATGTCAACCTCAACAAATAATGAAATAGGATGTGCTGGTGGGACAGATACATAATCCAGAGGCTCCCCACACCCTGGACCAGAATCCCACTCCATGTTAGGCAGAGCCCCTCACTGACACTCTTCAACAGGAATCTTGCCAAGTGGATGGATGATTGTAGAGTTACACTGGGGGTCTTCACTGTGTCATGTCCAGACAGAGGCACAGCAAAGCAAATCATAAATGGCCATAATATTCACATAGCAAGAGGTGGCAAAAGCCACACACACTCTGGCTAGGCTAACAAATTCCCTAGTATAAATAGTATAAATAACCTAGTATGAACCTATGACCCTATGAAGATACAAATTGTACAGGACACTAAGGATAATCCCAAGGCTTTCACAACTGATGGTAGGAACCATGTTGGGAATTCACAGATATGCTCTGAATCACACAAATATCACAAACGCACACACATATTGCCAACATACATCCTGACAGGTGCAGTTTAACCCCCCCCCCGAATGCAGAATATCTATCCCAGCAGACTGCTGGCCCCCTGACATTGCAGATGCTGAGGTAACAGCCAACATCTACAAAGCAAAACACACAGCAGCAATGGTATGAGATGGTGTCCTGGGCTTAGTGCAACATGGACTCCAAGATGAATAGAATGCCAAACCACACTACTGCTCAATGTCAGCCTTGCCACAGAATATGTACCCAAAGAGCAGTGTACAACAACAGTGGTCCTTCTCAACAAAGGTGTTGCCTGAATGGATACTGAAAACTACTACCCCAGAATCCTGAGAAGCTCGGTCTGCACAGCTATGGAAAGGATCAGTATGTACCACAGACATAAAGATATTGGGGACCTACTGACACCGGACCCTACCCAGTGTGGCTTTCTTAAGTGCAGATCCTGCCCCTAAACATGTTTGACTCAATTGAAACAGTCATTAAGGTCATTGATGAGGGCAATGTGGTCCACACAGTGTAGCTGGACCTTACAAAGGCTTCTATACAATACCCTACATGTTCATTATAGATAAGCTCACCAGCTTAAATATAAACCCCTATGTCAGTAGAGGGGTTGCAAACCAGACCAAGGACAGAACAGACATGGTCAGACATGCTGCAGTCATGTCAGACTACAAACCAGATATAACTGGCATCCCACAAGGCTTGGTCCTGGGATCTCCCTCGTCTGGTATATATGTCCCATAGGTACAGGCAAACATGGAAGGACTGTGTCCGAACATGTTTGCAGAGGACTACAAACTGCTCACCACATATGATCCACCAGCTTACACAAGCATCCCACAAAAGGGCCACATAGAAACAGACAACTGGTGCCATAGCCATGTCAGCAAGCTAATTGCAGAAACATGTATAGTCAACCCCCGTGGATATACAGTAAGTGCCCACCAATTACCACATAGGTGTTAACCCATTATGTAGTTAACATGTAATGAGAGACCTGGGGACACAAGGTGATAGATATCCTGCATTGGACAAACATGTGCTGTAGTGATTACAGAAACATACCATATACCCACCTAATCATGAAGATTGTCAGATCTAGATAAGGGGAGGTCATTGTGGCTCTGCAGTCATCCTTCATCAGCGGTACAATTGACTACAATAGCCCTGTGGGATGTACCTCAGCAGACACCTCCATCAACCGTAAAGTCCCCAACAGTACCTCACCAGGAGTATCAAAGAGCTTGCACAGATGCCATGTGTTGCCTGTGTTGCTGGTATCAATAAACATGCTGCACCTTGTACAATCTGAATGGCAGTGAGCTATGCACATGAGAGACCTGAACCCCAGCACTGACTTACATAGGACAAGCTGTACTGCATGATCCATAACACAGAAGCCACCCCACCCATGAGTGAACCCCCAGTACAGGCTACCCATAGAGTCACTTATCAATCTTCCTCAATAGGAATCTTGATGAGTGGATGGGAGATGGTAGCTTTATCCTGGGTATCACTGTCATGTCACAGGTAGACAGAGGCACAGTATACTAACCATGACATATGTCATGGCCAACTCCACTTACAATGTGTGTTGAAGGAAAAACACACTCTCCAACTAGCATTAGACATGGACTAGGGCACATTGCTAGTGTTTGCAAATGTACACCTATGTTGTGGAATACACTACCAATGTTGGACAAGCCTGGTTTAAGTAGTTCATACCTGAACAGAATGCAACATGGTCAGATGTACACAACTGGCCCCTAACCTGGCTGTTGTGCCCACTATCGAAATGTAAAGCAGTGATAGCACTAAAGCCCAGGATACTGTCCACCACAGTCAAAGTACTACCAGTACACTATACAGTTCTACAGTGTTAGGTCAGTGTGAAAGGATGTTGACAGCTGTATGCAAAGTATCCCATGCAAACACTGCAGGCACAGTATAATCCTGTTGTGTTCACACACAAAGCAGTTGTACAGTAACTACACAACATGACACACAACACACAACCATAAACGGGTGATATTTGTTGAAGTTCACACTCATCCACAAATGTGGTGGGCTGCAGAGTCCAACATATGGAATGCTCACACTGGGCATGCTCACACACTTTGATAAATGAGACATATGTCAGACAACATGCCATGGGAAGGCTGAACTGGGCATGCTCACACACTTAGGTCAAATCTCAATTTAGCAGTTGGACACACATATCTGGTATTTTTATGTGTTATTCCAGGAACCAACCACATTACAGCAGTCTGCCCAGTGCACACAGTTAAATGACTACAGAGACATAAGTGATATAGTGGATCCCTCCCATATGCAAACATCTTTCACAGATGCACAAGTTGTTCATACAAACAAGGAATGCTATGGCAATAAAGATGTGCAAACAGTCTATCAGCAACAAATAATGTGCATTTGACAATTAAACATATGGGTGTAGAGGTCAACACTATGCTGTTTGCCCTAGGGAATGACAACTTAGCCAGAGTGTGCTTGGTGTCTGCCTCCCCACAGGATGCACAGTCCCCTTTCTAAACACCAATGATGTCAGCACCCTATAAGTACAGCAGGAGAAAAGAAACTTCCCAGTAATGCGAATAGCGCGCTCTGCTAATGCGTCCATCACAAGTGTCATAAGATAGTTAGGTAGGGGTTTGAATCCTGCAAATGCTCAGTGTGAGTGGGGTTGGTGTGTGTGTGTAAGTCTGTGGGAGAGAAATGCCCCTTTTGGCAACTGGGAAAACACACTACAGGATGCACATTCCCCTTTCTAAACACCGATGATGTCAGCACTCTATAAGTACAGCAGGAGAAGAGAAACCTCCCAGTAATGCGAATAGCACGCTCCGCTAATGTGTCTGTCTCAAGTGTCATAATATAGTTAGGTAGGGGTTTGAAACCTGTGAATGGCAAGTGTGTGTGTTTGTCTGAGAAAAATTAGCGTGTGTGAGGAAAATGTCCCTGTTGGCAACTAGGAGAGCAGACTAGAGGATGTATATTCCCCTTTCTCAACACTAATGATGTCAGCACTCTATAAGTATAGCAGAAGGAAACCTCCCAATAATGCAAATAGCACACTCCGCTAATGCGTCCGTCTCAAATGTCATAACATAGTTAGGTAGGGGTTTGAATCTTGCGAATGGCAAGTGTGTGTGTTTGTTTGAGTGGGGTTAGTGCGTGTGAGGGAAATGTTCCTTTTGGCAACTAGGAGAACAGACTACAGGATGCACATTCCCCTTTCTAAACACTGATG
Organism: Protopterus annectens; assembly: GCF_019279795.1. Lineage (NCBI taxonomy): Eukaryota > Metazoa > Chordata > Ceratodontiformes > Protopteridae > Protopterus > Protopterus annectens. Next base: position 1,706,169,112 of record NC_056741.1, on the reverse strand, counting down.
ATGTCAGCACCCTATAAGTACAGCAAGAGAAGAAAAACCTCCCAGTAATGCGAATAGCGCGCTCTGCTAATGTGTCCATTTCAAGTGTCATAGTATAGTTAGGTAGGGGTTTGAATCCTGCAAATGGTAAGTGTGTGTGTTTGTCTGAGGGGGGTTAGTGTGTGTGAGGGAAGTGTCCCTTTTGGCAACTAGGAGAACAGACTACAGGATGCACATTTTCCTTTCTAAACACTGATGATGTCAGCGCCCTATAAGTACAGCAAGAGAAGGGGAAACCTCCAAGTAATGCGAATAGCACACTCTGCTAATGTGGCTGTCTCGAGTGTCATAACATAGTCAGATAGGGGTTTGAATCCTGCAATTGGCAAGTGTATGCCTTTGGCTGAAGGGGGGGTTAGTGTGTGTGAGGACAATGTCCCTTTTGGCAACCTGGTGAACAGACTACAGGATGCACATTCCCCTTTCTAAACACTGTTCAGCTGAAGGCCATGGCTCTGGCACAAGTTGTCTGTTTCTATGATGCCCCTTTGGAAGATGCTTGTGTCGGCTGGAGAGTCGATTACGGTGGCCAGTTTGCAGTCATCTGCATATTTGGTCAGCCACAGTCTGTCCGTGTTGGCCTGTACCTCCAATAAATATATACCAAACAAGAGAGGTCCCAGGACTGAGCCTTGTGGGACACAACTCGTAACTGGTTTGGAGTCTGACATGGCTCCAGCAATTCTAACCATGTGGGTTCTGTCCTTGAGCCACTGTGCAATCCGTCTAGTGACAAAGGGGCTTATATTTAAGCTGGTGAGCTTCTCTAGAATGCCCAAGTGGGGTATTGTTGTGAAGGCTTTTGCAAGGTCCAGGTAGGCTGTGTGAACCACCTCCCCCTCGTCAATGGCCTTGGTGACTGTTTCAAAGAAATCAACTAGGTTAAACCTGGTAGTGCTGGTGTGCTCTCAGTAGCCCTGAACCAGGCATCTGTTACTGCACAGATATCGATGTTCTCCATGCCAACGAGTGTTTTGGGTGCATGCATCTGGTGGTTTAGACTTCTGGTGTTGGGTAGCATTACTCTTAGTTTCTTATCCCTTGTGATACCTATGAAGGTGGGTTTGTCATTTGAGCCTTGCCTAACATAGGCAGGCACTATGGGGATAGCAAGAGCCTTTGCCAATATCTGAAAGCCCAGGGGTGACAGGTGCAGGCCATCCCTAGCGAAGCAGGTAGTTCAACAGAAGATGAATATGTGAAGGTGTAGTGCCTGTGATTAGTTAGCAGTAGCATATATGACTGCTCACGTGGACACATGCCAGGTAAGTCATATGCACTGTGTCACAGGCAATGTACATGTGAACAGGACAAACAGTGACATCCTGTCAAGTGGGACATTGACATACATATAGTAAGCTATGCAGATGGCACTAGGAGTCCACGGAAGCTCTATAACTATGCATTGCAGGTGTGATCAGTATTCCAGGGTAATTGCAAGCAAACATGCATGCAAACAAAGCTACAGTAAACAGGGCTGCATGTAGTCCATTGTACAACAAACAAGCTGTACCAGTTCCAGTAGGTAACACTGCAAATATGCAGGCACTATGCACATGTACATGGAAATACACAGGTCAGATGACTAGGGTCCAGTCTCAGTGCACACCAGTGTACAGACCATGTACTGTCAGGATGTACAATAACTGGATGGAAACCCATGTGCTCATACCTGCAGTAATACACATGTCAAATAACAGACACTGAGCCTTCACTCAGTGGTTCCATACTTAGTAGGATGTATGCTACCTGGCCTGCCACCACAGTATCCCTGACATATATGGGGACTCTCCCTCCTGTGACAGTTAGTTATGTGTGTTGGGGCTGTCTAGCATGGTATGAGATGTGAGCGTGCAGTGCTAGGGTGCTCCTGTGTGTCCTGTACCAGTCGTGTAGTACTGCACACATATCAACATCCTCAAACATCTGCATTGCAGAGTCCAGTGTGGGCAACATGCCACTTGCAATTTACATGTCCATCATTGTGTATTACTACATTCATTACCTTATCCCCTGTGCTACCTATGTATGTAGCCTTCTGTTGACATCATTACCACCAGTATGCCAACATGTGCAGATGATACACTATGGTACTTACCATGGGTGTAGACAACAGGACATGACAATCACACACTTACTGCATCAGGCATGCTGTGATATACCTACAATTAATTCAGCACACAGTACTGTTAACAACATGATACTATTACTACATATCTATGTTGTCACCCTGTGCATCAGCAACATGTTAACCTGTACCTGCACAGTTGTTACAGATTGCAGGAGGTGGCACAGTTTCATCATATGCACAGGGTGTGAACTTGGTATGCCTGAGTCAGCCACCGATACCACCAATTGACATGTATGTGTATGTGTGTTGGTGAGGGACAGCAGTAGAAGGTGGGGCAATGTTGATGCAGTGTGTGCGTGCATGCGGTAGCCCTAGGTGTTGTCAATTCGCATGTGTGTATAGATGCACACAGTTCCACCTCATGGCTGCCATATACTGGTGTTTGTGGACAGCCACAGACTGTACCTGCCAGGTCATACAGATCAGTGTCTCTGGCCACGGACATGGTACCTGTGCCTTGCAGGGGTGCTACGGACTGTATCCAGTACCAACCCAGACTGGGTACTGTCATCAGAAGCAGGTGTTTGTTGACTGGACACAGATCCCTGTCGGGCCTGGCCAGAGCCATGTGCACGTGGTCTCCTGGGGTGATCTGATGACAGCACAGACCCAGCATTGCTGGGGCTGCTGCTGGCACTACGGGGGCAGCCGCGGCCCTGCTGTCATCTGCGACGACTGCCAGCTGCTGCTGTTGCTGGCATACGGCCACGTCGACGCCTCAACCACCCACCATCGCCCTGGCTCATGGACATGTAGTTGTGGAACCGGTCTAATATGTCCCCACAACATCTGTCTATGACACTGGTGAAATCACGGATGGCAGCCGCAATGTCACGCATACTGTCAGTCAAGGTTTGTGCGACATGCTGTCAGCTCCCTCAGACCCCGTCTGGTGTACCGTTCCATACGTGACTGTGCCTGCATGACAGCCCGAAACATAGCTGAGTTTGTAAGACCTCTGTGGGCACGTCTGACAGGGGCAGTACGCCCACGGATGCTCCCAAGAGAACCCCTGGACATCTGTCTGTGTGGTACCATCTCTGGGCCATGCCCATGGCTGCTGTGTGGGGAGGCATGTGCCACAGATACCACATGACCCTGGTCAATGCTCACTGTATGCTGTCCATCACCTAGGGACATTGGTGACAAAGGGTGTATTGGCAGGATAACTGTGCACATTGATGGGGTCGACAGCTGTGTACTGTCAATCGGCTGACCAATGGCGGACCCTGGCATACTTTCCTGTGCCATTACACAGATGTTATCATTATCAGTACCCACGGCACCTGATTCAGGTTCCCTACTACATGACACCAGAGCAGCAACAGAACCTGTGGGAGGGAAACAGGAAACACAGTTTACAATGTCTACACATTACCAGTGATGCACACATGCACACATGCACACATGCATAGGTGCACACATGCACAAATGCACACATGCACACGTGCACACGTGCACACATGCACAGGTGCACACATGCATGCGTGCACACATGCACACGTGCACACATGCACAGGTGCACAGGTGCACACATGCACACATGCACAGGTGCACACATGCACACATGCACACATGCACAGGTGCACACATGCACACATGCACACAGTTTCACACAATTGTACAGTACTCAGTATGCATGATATCAACACACAGACACAGACACACCTACATGCATACAAAGAGCACTACTAAGTGAGCCAAATAGTACTATTACTATCAACACTATTACAGGAATTGTTAATACACACTCACCAGCATGGATAGGCTGCATTGCTGTTATACCAGAGGGTCCTGCAGACGTGAAGAAACTAATGTCAGTGGGCACAACTGTGCCATTGTTACTGTGTATGATACAGGTCAGTAGTACAACAGTCGCCTTTCACAGGTCAGCTGCTAATATTGAGGATATCACACTTGCACATTAAATACTATGGTGACAGCTACAAACCAAGGACACACCTCACACATGCATTAACTACCAGTGTACACAACAGTCAACTATACATATGGCATATTACCTGCACATTCACTGTCTTGCTGCTGCGTGGCTCCAGCCTCCATCAAAATGCATGTCTGCTGCTGTTGTTGTTGCTGGCGGACTGGAGCCACTACACTCATGAGTAGTCCCTCCAGTCTGGTGAGTGGGGGATGTGTAGCCACCCCACCACCTGTGGCAACCTGTTGCCTGTGGATATCCGACGCACACTGACGGACATGTCTGATTAAATCACTGCAGTAATGTTGTACCTGCTCATATGTCCTATTATGCGTGCCTATGTCATTTACCTGACGGACAAGGTCTTGCCACAGTGCAGCCCTCTCCTGCTGATTCTGGCTGGTGCGGGAAAAGAGTATTGCATAATCCCGCACCAGGTTCTGCTGTATCTCCTCATCCTCAGCTGTGGAGTAGGTGGGATTCCGCGGGTGGGCCATGTACCTGAGAAAGAAAATAACCTGGTATCAGCAATATATGTCAGCAAAATTTGGCACACATACTACACATGCTACTTGACTGTTATGATACAACATATCTCACATATGTAGCATCTGTCTGTCTATTGGTGGATACACATGTAGATGGCCGGGTATCAGTGCTCAGCCAGCAACTGTGCAACAGTACCTGGCACACTCCATACGACATACTACCAAACCCCAGCAGTCAGAACACTGATTCAGGTCAAGAGCACCTCCTCACTCTGGGGGTTTGTATCTAGGTACTGTATGGCCTACATCATCAACTACTGTGAGCTGACCACACACTGATTGCCCTGGATATACATATCCCACCTCCACCACCAGCACAAACGACTATAGTGCATAACATTACAGATACAAACTTTCAGCCCACTGGGCCAGTGGCAGATACAACCCACAATGCTGACCCCTACACAATTGCTTTCTACAGACATCTCCGAGAATGCATGGATCATGCAATCCCATATATGACCAAGACACTCTCCACAAAGGGACAGCATCCTGTCTGGTGGACCCCAGCCATAGACAGATTGTATTACAGAAGATGGAAGCTACTGCAAGACAGAGCATAATTCCATAAAGGGAGGGCATGTCTGAGCAGCACTAGTAAGGATCTATTTTCCATTATACAAAATCCATGGGCAACTTTGAGAGGGAAATCAAGAGGGATACTACAGATAACCAGAAGGCCTTCTTCAGTTATGTTAGCAACCTGGTCAGGATCCATCCTCTATGCCCATAGTTAGTACACAACAACAAATATTTCACTGACACCACAGATATCGACAACATTGGGGCAGTCAGGTTCAGTGCAGGTGTCACCCCGCCCTCTCCCCTAAAATAAGACATAGTTATCCCAGCTGACTGTAGCCTCCCTGTCATCACAGATGTCCAGTTGAGAGCCACCCTCAGGACAGCAGAATACACAACATGAATGGGACCTGATGGTATCCCCAGTTGCATGCTACATAAACTCTGACAGGAACTAAACACACATATAGAAGTGCTATGTAACACTAGCCTGACTACAGGATATGTACCTGTACACTGGCGCACAGCAGCAGTGGTTCCACTACACGAAGGAGGCACCTCAACATACAAATACAGTACAACACAATACATTACATTACAATACAATACTATACAATATGCTATTGCCCCTGGAACTACAGCAGTGTACTGTTCTGCTACCCTGACCATTGTGACACATGTGGTGTGATGGTACCTGCTGCTGTCACACTGTTACACAGGGTGACTTATATGGCATATTACCTATCTGACTAACATTCAGCAGGGGGTATGTGTGATGTACTCATGGGGAGTCTTGCTTCTTAACACTGTGTGGTTTATTGCAGGGTATGTCTTATCTGTGGGTAGGAACTCTTACCTCCACATGTGCACTCTATTGCAGTGGTACAGACGACACACAGCAGACATTTAGGTTGTGGATGGTGTGAGGTGTTACTATGGTTGTTGGACATCTGTCATGGGTGTGACTTACATATGTAAATCCGGGAGTGGTAACCTCTATGTGGGTAGCATATGTGAACTCTGTGGTGTTGTCAGTCACTGTGCATTGGTAATGTGTTTGAGTGCATTGTGACAGTGTTGTACATGTCACTGTGTCCTTCTCCATATCTGTAGCTGTCATGTGAGGTCCATACCATGGCATCCATTATGTGGTGTGGAGGGGTACACCGACCTACATGTCCATAGCTGACACACCATGTCCGCTGATACATACCATGTGCAGGTATTCCAGGGATTGTGTGCCACTGTGAATATCATTGGGGCCACTATTGTACACATTTATGACCCTGTTCACCCCTGACACATGCAGTGGTGGGCAGCCAATCACATATGTGGTGGTTAGTGGTGTAGGTGATCTGGAATGTGGTATGGTACTCTGGTTTTGACACTGGTGTTCACTTCATGCCTTTGTCACCAGGCACCTGTTGCAATACATCTGTACACATGTGCATCACTCAGAATTTATATACATCTCTCTCTCTCTCTCTCTATATATATATATATATATATATATATATATATATATATATATATATATCCGTATACATATGCACATATATATATTGATGTACATATATTGCTATAGATGTGGAGGGGGGGACACAAAGGGGGTGTGAGTGACAGAGAGGGTGGGACAGGCTGTGTTGCAGGTCATCATATACAGTCATACCTGTAGATAGTCAGATCACTCTGTCTATGTATATGTATCTACATATATCTATATCTGTATGTGTGCATTACATAGATATGTTTGAACAATATTCTATCTACATCTGTCTATGTATTCCTACATCTCTCTCTCGATGTATGTATACATATATGCATATCATATGTATATATATATATATATATATATATATATATATATATATATATATATATATACACATACATATGTTGACATACATACGTATCCATATGTTAGACAGGTATATCAACATATTTGTCTACCATACTGTATACACACACTAACATACTTCTAAACATACATAACTGTGAAACCTACTTTGTACATGGATAATACCAGAACATACAATACTTTGTACATGGCACTACAACCTACAATCAACCAACATTGATATGTGCACATAGATGCTCTCACATACAAATGTATGTACAGCCTTCACTGATAGTTGCTGTATGTCCCCTGCCCTTTACACATCTTCATATACATATGGATACAGACCAATGACACATATGGAGGGTTCACCGTATGTAGACCTTTATAGTATTACTTTACATTACCTGTGTTTGTCACAGCTGCTTGTGTTACTGTCTGGTTCTCTGCCCTGCTGCTCCACTTCCCAGTTGTCAGCTTTCAGGTAGCTGTTGCTGAGCAATTTGTTTGTGTCTGCTTAATTGCAGTTTTCTCTGTCTCTGTCTCTGTCTCTCTCTCTCTCTCTATGTCTCTCACGTCCTTCTCAGGGTGCAATGAAAGTATTGCATGTGTGGACTGGGAGTACAGCATACTTTTGTAGGTATCTGCATATGCCCATGTGATGGCCTCTGCACCAATTGTTAGCCAGCATTTGCTAATTGCATGCAGCCAGTTGTGTACTGATTGCAGTTCTCACTGTGATTTCAGAACAGTGCTATAAAAAGGTATGTGAGATAGGCATAGCCCTTTCAGATTTTAAGGGCAGGGACCATGCTGTTATGCTGTGGACAATGTTCTGTGAGTGTAAAGGTTGGTATCTCTCTCATATTTCCAGGTGTGTTGTAGATTAACATTCCTCCATTCATTTCTCCAGTTTCCTGTACTAACTGTATGTGCACTGACACCTACAACTACTACTACTGTTAATGTGTGTGTGTGTGCTTTCCTTTCACTTTTGCTTGCACTTTGTTGCTAAGGCTTCAATAGTTGCCCTTTACAGTCACTACTTGTATGCCTGCTAGGTGTCTTGATTGTAGTGTGCTGCTGTAGCTTTCCTATTTTCCATGTACATTCACACCTTGGAATGCTTGCTATATCTGCTAGGGTGTTACAGCATGCAGTGTGGTCTGGCCATGGTGTGGGCCTTGACATCTATTAGGGTATTTGAGTATGCTGCTGAGCAGGCCCCAGAGACTTTCAGCTTCATCTGTTATGTGCCTCATGGAATGGTAAATATCAGTGGGGTACACCCATTAAAATGTCTGGTATGCTGCAGTTGTGACTGTGGTTTAGCATGAGCATATGTATTACTACACTTTTTCTGCCATGCAAGTGATGAATACTTTCAGGACTCCATAGTTACCATTGCATGTATTACACCTTTCTGCCTACTGTTTGTACATTTCACATGGGGTCTGTGGGGCATCCCTGTAAGTCATTCACTGTTGCTATGTCTAGGCTCTTAACTATTCAAATATGGTGGTGTCAGACCCGTCATGTGTACAGATATTTGCAGGTTGTCCACATTTCTGCCTCATATTTTGGTCAATATCTCATGCACACCTTTTTCTGGCAAGTCACTCTGGGCTCAAGTCAGAATATGGTGACAAACATTCAAGTTTCAGACTGCATACCCTTCCAAACATCCCACAAAGTGCAGACCCTGTTACTCTCTGAACTGTCTGCGTTTGTTGTAACATTATTTGTAATGTGTCCCTGGTTTTGGGCCTTTGCTCCACATATTTTTTTACTTGGTCCAGATGTGTTCCTGTAAGAGGTTGTGGGGTATGGGCAGTGCTTATCCTGCTGTGAGTATGTGTGTGGCTTGCAAGGTTCTATAGTGACATTATTATCTACTAGCTTCCAACTAGCATGGCTGTTTCTGTTCACACACTACTATTATGGAAATCCACTAGTTTTGATAGTAATTCTAAATGGCATGCTTTGTGTACTACACATCTATATTCCCTTTACTATTACATGATATATTTATTTTAGCACGATGTTCTTGTATAAGAGTCATGGCTTAGTGGTACGTCATGCAGATTACTGTTTCCAAGGTCCTGGGTTCGGGACTCACAGTGGGATTTTAATTTGCTTTTGAACTGAGTACAGGACCTGTCAATCAAAGTGACTAAGGCACTTCTAAGCAGTTGTAACCGGCTTAGCGCTTGTTTGCACAGAGCTCACGCATGCGCACTGGCGTTTAGCTCCACGCACACAAGCGCACACCCCCTTACAACTGCTTAATGGTGCTTACTCTGGCGCACACCCGCGCTATTTTCTTTGAAAGAAAAGAAAATGGGGAGACAGGAAAGTGGTGAAAAAGGGGTCACAAAGAGGGTAAGACAGTAGGGAAACAAGCTTGGGATGTGCAGGAGGGATGTAGGTAAGGCCCATAGCTGCCCATTTCTTCATCAGCAACAGCTGTGCATATGTATGTAATTTGGTGTGACATTTGAAACCTTCCACCCCTGAGAGAGGTGTCAGGACAACAATAATACTTGTTGTACAGCCAATTGTAATTGATAGGTTCCATGTCCAGTAGACATGTGTGCGGAATGGGCAGCTATGTATGGGCGTAATTTTTTGTGGGTACAGAGTGCCCTTTTTTTTTTTTCAGGTGAGAGTGGTATGTCAGGTGAAGGAAGTCGGTACAGCTGGGGAGGTAGGTTGGGTAGGTAAACAGACAAGACAAACAAGACGCATACAGGGGCGGTGTATGACACGTGTGGGGGGGTTACACAATTGACGGGGAAGGAGGTTTGGATATCCAGAGTCCATGAGCCCACAGATGGCAACAGTGGAACTGATATCCCTACCCATAGGCAGTTGCCACTGTTCCTTCACTGCCCAGGATGGGGCTGTGCTGGGGGCTGTGTAGGTGGGGCAACAGGCATGCCCGTTAGTTGCACCACCCATGCCTCGAGCTGGCGTAGGGGCTCAAGAACAGAGTCCCGAATCTCCCTACGCACCACAGTCCGGACGCTACAGAGGGTGAGTGGTGGTTCTCCTCCGGCCACACTTGCAGAGGGGGGGTGAGCCCCATCCCCTGCAGTGCTTCCACCCGCAGGTGGCACAGGGCCACCGAAGGAGGGTCCGGACTCAGCACTAGTGCCAGGTGCACTCGCCAGCTGAGGTGGGAGAGGTGGGTCCGCTGGAACCAGCCTTCCCTGTCGTACTATGTTTTGCATTATGTCATGACAGTTTGGGTTAGTGACATATAATACCATTCACAATTAGTTGTAACAACATGCATTAGTATTCCCATTAACCAAACACCCAGATATTCACACCATTGAACAGCGTGCATAACACATGCATAATTTGAACAGAAATACACAGTCCAACAACATGCAGGGTTAATTGATGGCAACAGCCCATCAGGTGTGGATGTATGAACAGGGCAGATGCATCAAAAGACATGCAAATATATATGACCCAACAGGACAAACGTCCAGGGGTGTTAATTGTGACTGCACATACCATTTTCACATGGAATGGGTTATATGTGTTATAGGGTGGGGTGAAGAAAGCAATATTAACACCTTCGAATAACAATACATATGCTGTACATTTCTAATAGCTACAGTTATATACACACTACTGTTCTAACTACAGTTTCCTATATGATAACTATTTCAACTTGGTGATAGGACTGTTACTGCAACATCAATATACATTTTATGGTTCTTCATACACATTCATATCTAGCTTTGTTCAGCTACATCATCCTGCTACATTTGCTTTATATAGCTGTAGACAAGTGTGGATGTTTGGTATATCAGACAAACATCCTATCTGCATATTGCAGACTGAGAGCAACATATCCAGATTTTGGGATACACATTCCAGATGCAGCAACACTTTGAACAGATTTTGCTGTTTGGTTTTGAATCTCACATGCATTTCATTCTGTCTTGACTGCAGTATACTTTATTCAGGTGTTATTACTACTGTATTGCTGGATTCATGACACTTTCTCACACTCTCTCACTTGCTTTCATTTTACTATTCAGGATGGTACTTCTAGGCTTTATTGACATGTTTTACAAGTAGCTATTACAATCCTTTCCAGCAGTCTCACTTCTGTCATGTTTCAGTATTTCCACAGGGATATATTTCACACATGTCATTTCATCATCTTCTGCAGCTATACTTTTCAGCCTGCTGCAGGTTGTGTACTATTTCTTACAGGCAGGACATTTTTATTTCAGAATATATGTTGGACAGTTTCATGTTTAGGTTAAACTTACAGGCTGAAACACACTTTTGTAATCAAGCAATACTTGCATACACTTTCACACTGTTACTTGCAGATTCTATTCCTTACTGACTACACTGCACTCTTTTGCTGACTGTCATACTTTTATATTTCTTTACAGTTACTGGTAGTGGATTACTGACCTGCCTGGTGGTGCAACCGCACCAGCCTATCGCCATAGGCTCTGCAGTTCGCAGAACGGACACCTGCAGCTGTAATATAAATGAAGTAATATTGGAATACACATCTCCATAATATCAGCTAGTTTAATTTCTTACACACATAATTAAATGTTACTTACTCAGTAGTGGGGCGTTGGGTGTTTGCCGGGCCTCCTGGATCCAAAGGTTCAGTTGGTCCTGCTTGCATCTCTTCAGGTCCGCATGGTGGTGACGGACCTGTTCACCAGTCCTTGGAATCCCTGTGGCATAGGTTCATAGGTTCTTAGGTTTATACTAGGCTATCTGCCCTAAGGCATTTATAAGACTAGCCCAAAGTATTGTGGCTTATGCCACCCCTTATATGAAAAAATACTGTGCCCATTAGTTTGTTTTGCCTCTGTCCAGCAGTGACCCAGAGATGATTCCCGGGGTAAACCTACGATCTCCCATCCACAGGTCAAGATTTCTCTTGAACAGAGCCAGCGAGGTGCTCTGCCTAACATGGACAGGGATTTTATTCCACAGCATAGGGAGTCTCTCAGTGATAAATCTATCCCTCCCGCACGTCCTATTTATATCCGTGCTAAGGCACTGGTGAGATCATGAGCCAACCGGTCCCACGCCTCAGCCCTGTATGCTCCCCAGAGGACCTGGCCCTGCATGAGTTGGGCCTCATGATTATGGACTAGGAGCCAGACCATGTACCTAGACTCCTCAACACCCCACCTCTGTGCTCGAAAGTGACTACCCTCTCCTACTCCTGTCATTCTGCCTGCAGGTCAGTTCTACAATCGTTTATGTTGTGTATACCCGCCTATGGGGCTTATATAGTCCGTTTTTCCCGCACATATCTGTGATTGGCCATTTTGGAATTGTATCAACTTCAGTAAACCTGCATTGTCATGCTCTAGTTTGTATTCATTCCTATATATTAGCTATTATTGCATTTACAGGTACTGCTGTCATGGCTTAGTGGTTCTGTACCTTGACTATGGTGTGTAGTATCCTGGGTTCGAACCTGGCCACTGCTTTTTATTTTTCATGACTGTCTAGACATGCTGAGGGGTGTATCTGTGTAAAGGCAGTTTTGATACGGCTTGCTTAACGTTGCCCGTCGGTTAGCTTGTTTGCGCAGTGCGCAGCTCCGCGCAAATGGGGTACCCTGGTTTAAGCCTCATTTGGCTATCGGCACGCATCTTACACTCAGCTCAGTTAGGGGCACATAGATTTAGCGTGTTAAACCACTGCTCAGCTACGGGCACTCATTTTGCGCCAGTTAAACCACTGCTCATCTACGGGCACATGCACTCACTCTGTTAAACTGTAGCTCAGCTATGAACACATCTGGCATTTTTTCTTCTTTTGTTACCTCACATGTCTTCAATATAAATGGGCTATTTCATTACATTTTACATATATTGGGGTTTTATGTGTACATATTTGTCAGGGACTTGTTTCCTGCTTATTTTGAAAAAAAACAAAATTGGTGTTGTGGGGGCTTGAACCATGAATGCCTGCGCTTCAGCCAACATCTCTACTGTTACGCTATTGCTTCCTGGCTTATTTTGCATATTTAGTTCTTATATGCTTTCCCATTGACTGCTAACTGTAGCTGCGCTACGGGCACGCCCGTGCAAACGAGCGCACTCACGGTTAAACATCTTTACAATTTAAAAAAATATATAACATGTTCATTTATATATATTTTATGTTCATAGTCTGTGGGGGCATGTGTTGTGTTGTGTTTATTCACATTTCCGTGGACTGTGTTGTGGGTGTTTACTTTGGGCACTTTTACACTTCTGGGGGCGTGTCCGCTTGCAGGGCTCAGCCTACGGACACGCCCCCTACTGTCTTACATGGACCGTGTTAGACTTAGGTGTGATTCAGCATGCTCTCATGAATATGCAAAGCATGCTGACATCACTCCGTTTAACTGCAGCCTCCGTGTAAGAGTTATAACTCTTACACCGAGGCTTCGTGAATCCTGGGGATAGTGTTGCAAGATTTGGATAGATGTAATTATTTCCATTAGCTTACTAGCCTATTTGGCAACCTAAATAACCTGAATAAAAAATGCCTGCTTGGCTCTACTGACTAAATGATGTTTTATAATTCTATCTCTTAGAAGCATGAAGTAATTATAAATGCTTTATAATTGCTTTATGCTACCAAAAGATATAACTGACTGTTATCACCTTATGATGAACTTTTAGAGTCACACAAAATTAATAATAGTAATTATGCAGGGGTCTACTCATTGCAGACATACCAAACTAATAACTTATTACAGAAGGTAAATAACTACCTATAAAAAATGCAAAACAAAGAAAAAAGCACAGTACTTGTAAAGCATATTCACAAACACAAATTAACAAGGAAGTTGTGTATATTCAAAATCCAAAGTGACAAGTTAATCAGTGATATCTAAGAATACCAACTACTACAAGGGAAGACAAACTCTTCTGAAAGGAGATGAAAATAACTAACAACTTTATAAAGAGATAGGGAAGGATTTATTAACAGCTATACTTACCAGCACAATATTGTGCTATTTGATAGTCATTAAATGGCTCTAAATGTTGTGTAGAGTCTAAAAACCAAGGGAAATGGCAGAATATGCTAATGAATAAAGAGCTGAATTACATGCTAATTAACCAATCCAGCAAGACCGAGCTATTCAGGAAACTATAAAGCAATCATGTACACTCAGTGCTCACTTTTGCCTTGAACTCCAAAACCATTTGGAATACAGGCACAATTACACATAGAAAAAACAACATCAGGCATTGTTGCTGCTATTATAATATGTGCAACAGGCTTTAAATCAGAGTGCTGCTGTTGCTGCTGCTGCTGCCAGACCCCAGGCAAACAGAGGAAGAAGGGTGGTTAGATTCCCTTTGACTTATCATGGATGGCATGACACAGAAATTGCAGAGTGATACAGGGTGGACAGAAAAACACTTGAGGAACTAAACAGCCTCTGCTACTACCTCCCCCAACCTCATGTCCCAGGGGAAATTGTGGAGAACCCAACCCAGATGTAACAAAGTGTAGCATTATGTATATTAGCTGTTAATACTTTCTAGAGACCCACACAGGGATGTATTAGGGGTTGTCACAGGCGGGTTCATATTATATGATTGAACACTAGAAGTAGCAAATGATCTATTATCAAACCCAAATGCACAAAACCACAAAATGTTGAAGGAACGGCTAAGCAAATTTTTTATTTTTTCTCAGGGAAAAAATTTGCTGATCAAAAAAAAAAATAATGTACAGGCATTATACCCCCTAATGTGGGGGGCACACCCTCCCACCTTAAGTATACCAACTCTGAGATCACACCACAATGAAGAAAATAGGAAAGTCCGGTGAATGACCCAGCAAATTTTTTCCCTGGGAAAAATGTGCTGATCCATTCCTTCGATATTCTGTGGTTTAGTGCATTTGGGTTCGACAAATCAGCGTTCTCTATTTCTAGTATTCGATCACATAATAGGTACCCATCACAGGCATCAGCCTCTAGAATGCTGCATTTGGTTTCAAACGCTACAGCATGCAAAAGATCATATCTGTTTTCCATGCACCTCACAGGAGAGATCAAGAACCATGCAGGAATTCTGTGCAGCAGCACACTTCCCTGAAAGTATTGGGGACCATAAATTACACACACACACAGACAGAAATAAAATCCCCATCCAGTGAAGAGGAATGAGGTACATCAACAGAAAAGGATATCACCATATAAACTGTCAGGGTGTCTGTAATGCCCAAGGCTTCATTTACAATGTCTGTGCTTGTAACTCAGTCAGTTTTCATGACTTACACATATGGCACACCTGCAAGCTGTACACAGGGTTTACTAGGGGAGACTTTCCACAAGGGCATCTAGTGACCAATACAGGTTATGCACTAGAGCCCTGGCTGATGACACATGTGAGAAACCAGTTGGTAGTCTGGCAGTTGGTGGAGAGGGTTAAGGAGCTGTTAAGCTGCTTCCTGTGGTCCAGGGGTGCAAGATTTGATTCCCTCAGCCTCCATTGCCAAACTGTGTGGCTCTGACCAAGTCACTTAACCAGGCACTGCTCCTGGGATGAGTCTGAAAATGGTCTATGGAGCTCAGTGCTTTAACCTGGAAAACAAATGCAAACAAAAACATAAATAAACCCACAAATTCCCACAGAACAATGATACAATGAGGCCCAAGCTCAAACTAGGAATATCACATAATGTGTGTTTGGATTGCTCAAATCAAGTTACCAGTGTCTAGATACATCAGGAGGTGCCCTGCAGTCTGACCCAGACAACTCTGCACACAAACTTACAGTCTGTGTAATGTTGCATAAAATAATTTTCAGGACACAGCTTCAACAAAAATAGCATGGGGTGAGACCATAGCCTCAAGGACCATAGACAGGGCCAGGAGCAGCAGCAGATACAGATGAAGAGTCCGATGGAGAACCTTCAGCTCCAGATGGTGCTGGCAGATGGAGGCATGCACAGTATGACCTGGCCCTGGCTAAAAGCCCAAGGCTAGCAGACACACTTACTACCTAGGTGAAAGCCTAAAATCCCATTCATATGCAAATAAAAAACTCTTGCTGTCAAACTCCACACTGTTTAATTAACCATGCAATGACTGTATTCTGATAGCATAAGGCAGGAACAACCCCCAAGGACACAATTTGTACCTGCAATAATGACAAGGTAATTGAGGAACTGAGTACTCCATATGAAAATATGTATATGTCCCAAGCAGAGCATTTGTCTGAGGTACACAGTTATGTCAGTAATAACTTATATGACTGATGTTTGCATTATACAGCTAAGTATTCAAGCCAATAGTGTGCATCAAGCATTTCACTTGACCACTGTCTATAAACCATTGAACAGATCAGTTATACCCTCTCTTTCACAAGTATAGCAAGAAGCAATACTGAAATGCAAACAAGAAATCAAAACCATTTCTTCTGCAATACATATTAATAAATGCAAACTTGTAAGTAAGCAAGCAGTAGCTATCCACTGTGTGTATCAGACATATATGCAACCCTAAGACATTTGCAAAGGAAGGGCAAAGTCATCATCATTTGTACAGGCTTGTTGTGAAGGGGGGTGGAGGCGGGTAAGGCTGACACCAAAGAAGTGAAAGTGTGTGTAAGAAACACATGTATTTATTAAAGTATGCAATAATCAGAGCCAGTAAGAAGAGACTCAACAGTACTGTTTAGGTAACTTACACATGCATAAGGTGGAATAATCAATTGTTTTATATTTCATTGTGTGTGACTGTATGAGCATAATCAAGCATTGTGCTAGCAGACAGGTGTAAGCCATGCATGGTAGAGTAGTCAGTTCAGCATGATCACCCCTGAGCATGAGAACTGCTGCTACCAGGAGTTGCTCTGCTACTTCCACAGCCCTGACTAGAAGATGAGGGTGCTACCTGAATATGACTGATATCTGCTGGACAAGCACTCATCATGACTACCTCCAAGACCATGACCCTGTGGTCTACCATGTCTGGGTGTGGACACTGTAATCATTCATGGAACAGTGGAAGCAGTGCCACTATGGGATCCAGATCTGACATGGCCCCATCTTCTAACAATAGAAGATGTAGCAGCTCTCTGACCACATGTATGCCCACCCTACCTCAGCAGACATTCCATCACAGAAATTGCTCAAGCCAGTGTGCCATTCATCCTATTCAAGGAGTCACCCACACAGTTCAGGGAATCATGCATGTCAGAATGCACAATGTTTAGTACTCACACTATCTCTTCTGTGGCCCTGCTGGGGCATGCCTTTGCCTCCACTGCAGCCCTACATATATGTCTGGTGTCACCTAGTGGTGCACCTCAATTAGGAGGCAGGTGGAAAGCAGGCCTATTCCAAACACCTCTACCAACCTTTCTGTGTGGAGCCACACCCTCATGATGGCTATGACTATCAGGAGAATCAACCATTTCTGCAACTGGAGTAACCATACTGCCCTGATCAATGCTGTCACCCTCAAACTGTCTTATATCAGAGGCATCCATGTCATGGTCTTGCATAGGCATACTGACTGTATCCAAAATATGGGCAGGGGATGTGGGAGCCACAACTTCAGTGCCAGACTCATCATCTGCACCCTCAGACTCTACCTGTTCATTGCTGCCATCATCATCAAAGTCTAATGATATCCCGACATCAGGTGGTAGGAGTTCCTAAGTACCACTGTCTAGATCACCTACGATAACAAGAAATAATCACAACAAAGGGAAAAATAAGGAATGAAAATAATTAAAACTTTGTTATAAGAAAGGTATGTTAAACTATAATAGATGCTAAAGCAATACAGGCATTTGTCTCAATTAGATCTAAATCTATGTTATATACATTAATAACAAACAAGGTGTGCTTGCCATATGCATGTGGTCTTGCAGACAGCAATTCAGATGTCCCTATTTAAAAGGAAGGTAGAGGAAAGAAGGCTGATAAGCATCACAATGCAAATGAAACAAGAAAAAGAGAACAAGAACCTTTACATGTGCAGATTAAGAATCATCTCATACAAAACACATGAAACTGGCTTGCTTCTGGCTATCGCATAAGACCAAGTCCTAAAAGTGCTATCAAAAGCTAAAAATCAGTGGGTTCTGGCAATAACCATGGATGCATCTTAAATACCATGAAACACAAGTTAGCCACATCCCTAACAACACTCTTCAATCTGACCTCCATACAGATTTTGTTCCAGGTGAATGGAGAATAGCTGCAATCATTACCCTGTATTAAGGAGGACCTTCCCCACACCCAGGCAATTACAGCTTCATAAGTCTGATCAGCCTAATATGCAAAGCCATGGAAAAACCTATGGAATTGATCAGTGAACCTCAAACACTGGACCCATCTTGGTTTCAATTTTAGTCAAGGGGATCATGCTAACTCAACCTGGTAGATGTCTTTGAAAAGGACACCAAAACAATGACTAAAAGCAAAACAGTACACATGGCATACCTCAACCTGGCCAAAGCTTTCAACACAATTCTCCACTCAGGCGTACTAGAAAGCCTAAATAAACTGGGAATAAACCCTATGTCACCTGCTGGATTGCCAACTGGCTCCCATATAGGAAGCAGATAATCATAACTGGAGAAGTTACCTCCGCATAGAGACTAGTCACCAGTGGAGTTTTCCAGAGTTCTGTGCTGGGACCTTTCCTGTTTGGCATCTACTTTTCTGAAGTAAAAAGCCAATACCAAAGGGCTCTGGCTGATTAAGTTTGTAGATAACATGCATACAATTGAATCCCTAAATGACTTTGCCTCAAATAAATAAATGGTGCCAAAATCATGGACTGAAACTAAATGCCAAAAATGCATTATTGTATCCTTTGGGAAGTCATCTACCCCAGGGAACAACCACATGAACAATATGCTGTTTGAGATTTGGGAACTTATGTGGACTAAATGATAAAGAAAACGCAGACAGATAAAACAATGGTTGTGCTGGGAATTGCTATCCATCCTTAATGCTCTGAAAAAAATAGTAGAACACCTTGTCAAGAAAAAAAGTTTAGAAATTAGATAAATCTGCTTAAAGTATATTTAGAACTATTGAGCTCTCTGGAGCCAACCAGTCTCTGCACTATGATACAAGTTCCTTAGCTAAACAATTACCTTTATATAGTGCAGATTCAGCCTTTTGAGCATGGTGAGTATGTAAATGAGGTGTTAAATAATTAGCATTCCTGAATACTACAATCTACACAAATTGCAGGGAAGGTAAACATGGTATAAGGAGCTACATGCTTGCATGCACACCCTATAGTGCTGCAAGAATGAGCATTGAAACGTATTACTTGCTAATGGTTTACAGGTGCCAATGATTAGTCTGACTGCAGGAACAATTAGTGTTTCACAGTCTCCTCTCTATGATGCAAACTTGGAATGTGTCAGGGAGAAGACTTAACAAAAAGCCTGAAAGTACACTGACTGTGTTAGGAGATCAACATTCATAACATTCAAATACTGTTTTAATGGCCACATTTGTTGCCTGTTACTAAGAAATGTTGTGCGTATTCAAGGTAGTACATTACTCATTGATAC
The DNA here is from genome assembly GCF_019279795.1 of Protopterus annectens. Lineage (NCBI taxonomy): Eukaryota > Metazoa > Chordata > Ceratodontiformes > Protopteridae > Protopterus > Protopterus annectens. The sequence goes on along the minus strand of NC_056741.1, from coordinate 1,706,149,533 downwards.
AGATATCATATGCAATAAAATGAGATAGCATTGCTCTTAGGAAAGCATAGATAGCAGAACGAGTCACCATAAATAGAAAAATACAGCTGCAGTATTTGCACTCTTTGTTTAATATTGTGTCTAAATGGGTATCCTACCTGTTGCTAATATATGAATCATACATCAGTTTACTGGCAAATGATAAAGGACAACTTTCATAACTTCTTTCTGTTGAGTTTTCAATGCAACTTGATACAGTGTCACATTTTGAGTACAACTAAACACTTTCTGCCAATATGTGTCTTTCTCTGTGGCAAATATGGTAAATAATCTAAAATGTTTGTTCTTAATATCTTTATTTGATGGTTAAAAGCCATACAGGTTACTGTTGCAAGACAACAAATTTGAGGAAACATCAGAAGTGCACATATAGAGTATTTGTTTCAAAATGTGTCTTTTATTCCTTTATCCTTTGTATGTCCTTTGGCATTATACTCCTAACAGTGGACAAAAGCAGTGAATGGCAGTTCACTTCTTAAGGAAAAAACTGAAAAGTTTAATTTGGAGTGCCATAAATAGTGCCATTGAGATTGGCATTGCAGTGTTTTCCTCAGCTCTCTGGACAGCACAGCATGAAGAAATTCAAGCTGTCACATACCTGTCTCTGTGGCATAAGGTGTAAGTCAACAGAAACAGTACAGGTGATGCAGAATTTAAAACCTGTTTACAGATAATTTAACTTAGGGAGGTCATAATAAATTTTGACATTCATTTTGGTATATGAATGTGTTGAGATGGGAAAAACAAGTAATGTCAGTATTGAGTAATTCTGACAGACAAATATCTAATTTGAAATTATGTCACTATTAATTGTGGGTGCTGTGTGAAAAAATGACAGCTTTTTTCTGTTCCTTACCCCCTTTTCCATTCCCATGGTATTATCTAAAGTGCTGTTATTGTGAGACATAAATGATAGTGGTGATGTGGCAAGGAGATGTGCAAAGGCTGAATGTATCAATATAATGCAATAGTAGCTCTGCTCATTGTTAGATATATACTCTGATTAATTTCATGTTCCATTAAGTTGTTATCCAAAACATTTTTTGTATTTTTTTTATTTAATATTATCTTCTGCCTTTGCACACTACTTTTCAGTATGTAGTCAAATTTCATGCCTTAAGGAAAAAGTGAAAATTTTCATTTTGCTTAACTTCAGTATCACAAAGAAGCCTGGCATGAGTGCATGGCCACCAGCATCTTGAATAGTAATGGCTGCAGAGCATTCTCTTGACAGATGTCCAACTCTGTAGCCTGTGGCACAAGGTATAAATGAAATGAAGCGAGAGAATTAAGACAGATGATACAATGTCTAGGTCCTGTTTAGAGAATATATTTCTATTATTCCCAGAGTGTGTGTGCATGTGTGTGTGTGTGTGTGTGTGTGTGTGTGTGTGTGTGTGTGTGTGTGTGTATCAATAGATATATATGGGTCTACTTTATTAAGTCAAGTTGCCACAACATCAAGTTTGAAAAGGAGAAAACCATAATATCTAAATTACAAAATACTGAAAATGTAAAATGTGGAGTGTTGTAATGTCATATATGTTGAAGTTCTGGTCCTGTAAAAGGGGAATTTGGTAGTATCACTTTAAGAAGTTGTGCAATGTTGTAAACAAACATGGACAAGGTAATGTTTAATGCTGTAAGATAGCTTTTGGATTTTGTGGTGGAAGTTTGTGAGAAATGGGTAAGGAAGTTTTTATTTTTAGTATAGATTTATGATGGTAATGGTAGCTAGAGTGGTGGGAAAGTGGCTAGGATGGTGGTGTATTTGGTGGATGTGTGTGGCTATTTTGTCCATGGAACAGGTACATATATTAAAGTTGTGTAGATCATGGTACCATGGGGATTAGGAAATTTACTTTGTCTCCACTGTAGTGCCATCTCGAAGTTGGTATATTTAATTTGTAGAGGTGCAGGGACCAGAACCCCCCTGCAAAACATATAAAAGATTTGATTTGGAGTTTGTAAGTATGGATGTTATGTGTTAGGTGATAACAGGGAGTAGTGATGGTAACAGTAGTTTGAAATATTGTTTTTGATGTTATGGTCTTGCAATGTATTGACTGTCAATTTTATGGACTTTTCAAGTTTTTGTTATTCAGTTGTTTTGGTTTTGATGTATTATAGTGGCAACTCAATTTAATTAAGTAGAACATTATATACATATATATATATATATATATATATATATATATATATATATATATATAGGATCACATGGTCGACATTTCAGAATGTCCACATTCATATGGCAGAGACCATATGATCGACATTCAAAATGTTGACCATGCGAAACTGCAACTCCGTACATTGTGGAATGGAATGATTTCCATCTTCCACACTGTAGTGCAATCTTGGAGTTGATATATTTAAGTTCCGGGGGTGTGGGGGGTATAGCCCCCCACATGGGGTGCAGGGGGGCTATGCTAGCAGCCTGAAGGAAGGTTTTTTTTGTGTTTTTTATTTTTTCTTCTATGGTTGACATTTTGAATGTTAATCATATGTCTCGGCCATATGAATGTCGACATTCTGAAATGCTGACCATATATATATATATATATATATATATATATATATATATATATATATATTGTAATCTGCAATTGTTGTGTGCAAGCAGGGTTCACTATCAAAGGAAAAAAGAAAAAAAATTATTTAGGCTGTGTTGTGTAGTGCAAACAAGCCTGGTATATTTGCACAACTGTCAGCACTCCAAATAGTAATGACTGAATAAAGTGCACCTGTTTTCTACCTATGTCTATGGCACAAGCTATAAATGCACTGACTCTGGAGGAAACATAGAATTGCAGTGGGGTTCAAATTGTTATTAAGGATAGTTTTGATAATGGTGTCAGCTGCAAGGGTAGACACACATTTTGGAACATGACTTACACTCCCAAGTGCCTGGGTGATAAATGCTGAATATGTCAGCTATAGTCTTGTGACTTGCTGTTACCAGTGTGCTGTGTTACTAAAATCATCTATACTTCTTGATAATGACAACATTTGATATACATGATCTCAGAAATAGTTTCTAAAGTGTGAGAACAGATATTTAAGAACAGGATGAATGTTGCCTTTACCTGAACCAGTTTTTAGATGTAACACAAATTATGATGCTGGAAGGCAAGGATGAAAGTAGTATTCATACGTTTTTGTACTTCCATTCCAATTTCATATAATTTTTACTTTGATGCCTTTTGCATTTTTTGTGCTGTCAAACAGTATGCAAATATATTTCACTGCTGAAAGAAAAAAAAATGAAAAATGCAGTTTGGGCTGCCATCTTTAGTACAAACACTCCTTGCAATAATGCATGGATGTCAGCACTCTGGATAGTACTTAGTGAGTATATTCAACATCTCAGACATCTATTCATGTGGCACAAGGTGTAACCAAAGTCACTTGAGACAAATAAAATAGGTGAGAATAGGTTTCAAATACAATTATTATTTTTTTCAGAGGGGAAATCAATACATATTGACACACAGTTATTGTTACTACTGTGTTGTGTAAAGCAGCTATTGTCAGTATTGCTAACAACATGTGAGCTGCTCTTTCTCAACTTTCACAATATTTGTCATTAACTAAAAGTCTGATAATGTGTTTCACAACATACATTTCTGATATTGCAAGATGTGTGAAGGGTGAATGTTTCACTTGAATGCATTTCTTGCTCCTGTTATTGCCAGATATATACATTGACTGAATTCATTTTACAGTTAGATTTTTTTTCTCTCTCATATAGGATCATAGGAAGTTACTAGACAAATGGCCCTGAGGCCCTTATAAGCCTAGCCAAGAGTTTAGTCCATGTTTAGCCAAGTCAGCACCTGATGCCCCTGTCCAGCAGAGACAAAGGTGGTATCCCAGGGATGTATGTTCTGCTTGCCATCCAGTTATCCAGGTTTCACTTAAAAAGGGGTAAAAAGGTACTCTGTTTGACATGGAGAGGGAGTATATTCCACAGATGGGGGAGTCTCTGGGACACAAATCTGTTCTGCCAACATTTGATGTCATGGACCAGGTTGAGGCTGCGCATGCAGGTTACTCGAGTGGAGCTTGACAGTCCCATCAAGGCAGGGTCCATGATCGCCTTGTTTGCCAGACAGAGGTCATCTCTGAGGAGTATATATGAAACTGAGTAGAGGGGATAGGACTTTTAGCCTATCCATGTATGGTAGATTTTTGAGGCCCTGGATTCTCCTGGTGAGGAACCTCTGTGGTCTCTCCAGCTGCTGCATGCACTTTGTGAGGTACATGATAAATGGGGCATTGTACTCAATAATGGGCCTTATAAGGGAAGAATACAGGGATGTTATGACCTCCTTGTCCCTGGATGAGTTACCCTTACTTATCAGGTAGACCATGTAGAAAGCTTTCTGTACAACGGAAGCAACATGGTGGTTAAAAGTAAGGTTGCTATCAACCTGGGTGCCCAAATCCATCATGACTGATTGCATTCTTAGGACATTGTTATTAATGTGATAATTTGTAGGGATGTCACTTTCCTCAAAGGGGATGATGATGCATTTTTTGATATTCAGCTTGAGGACATTTCTAGCGCCAATCATTTGTTTGGGTGAGACCCTCTTGGAGGATGTCTGCATCACTAGGGGAAATGATGACAGTTCCCAGCTTGCAGTCATCTGCAAACTTGGCCAGCCATCACCCACTGGTTTTGGCCTGCACTTCAGAAATGTATATCCCAAATAACAGAGGCTCCAAGACCCAACCCTGGGGTACGCCGCTCATTACAGGTCTACTACTTGAGGTGGCTTCCCCATTTTGACTAGGTGGGTTCTATCAGTGAGCCAGTTAAGCTACTCATCTAGTAACATATGGATTGATGCCTAGTTGAGAGAGTTTATCTATTATGCCCGAGTGGGGAATAGTGTCGAAGGCTTTGGCCAGGTCAAGGTAGGCGGTGTGCACCACCTATATTTTTTTTCTAATGCCTTTTGTATTTGCTGTCCACTTGGCAGTCCATAAACATGGTTCTTTGTATGCCTGGCAATGGTACACTTTCCTGAGCACTCTGAACAATACTGGATGGGGAAATTCCACCTGTCACTTACCTATGTCTGTGGCACAAGTTATAAGTGCCTTGATATTAGATAAAGAACACCACTGATTAATGATTGATATCCAGCTAAAATATACTTTTCACACAACTTTTTAATTAGGAATATAAAACTAAAGACAAATGAGAATGCTAAACAGGCTTATTGAAAGTAGGGTTGCCAACTTTTCATATCAAGAATTCTGGACATGAAAGTGAAAGCAAAATGCCTGCAGAATAGAAGTGTGCATTTAATCTCCCCTTGAGGGGATTGTCATACAATATTACTGCGCGCAAACATATTCTTGTGTTCTTCAATGTCAGTGTCATTGTCCCTTAATTCTGGAATGTCAAGAAAAATTCTGGACAGTTGGCAATCCTAATTGAAAACAATAGGTCAATAATGCTTGCATAACTACAGTTTTCTATTTAGCATTTCATTAATGCTTCACACATAACCTTAAGTATGATAATGATGATATTTAATTTAAAATGCCCTTGCATATGTATGCTTGGCAAAATAGGTCTGTTACAACCATCATGACCCATCATATATCCTATGTGTTTAGGACAGTATGTCTTCTGAAGTATGTATGTAACATGCCCCAACCTGTATTACTCAGGTCATGCAACTCCATCCATCTGAAAGATATTTACAAGCAGAAGTACTGCCTTTTGCATAGGAATGCATTTCCAGAACTACTAAATTCACATACATACAGGCCTCTCTGAAGTATCCCTCCATTCATTCTGAAATGATTATATCTCGGACTACTCTGCTTAAAAGGAATTTCTCCTGTAGCAAGAGGTTTGATCCTCAATATGACAGACTTGTTTGTGTGTTTTGGGGAAGTATAGTGACAGGTAAGTCAGCAATGTAAGGTAAGTTGTGTCCACTTTCTTTGAGGAGAATGCATTTAACTTTACACACAGCTCCTTTATCACACTTTTAACATAAACATCCTCTCTGCAACACAATGATGAGGTTTGTCCTTCCTACTGTGGTGCGTGTGTGTGTGTGTGTGTGTGTGTGTGTGTATGTATGCATGTGTGATGGGGGGTGTACAAAGTCAGGTGAGTATGTCCTCCAGCACTGCTGTGCTCAATAAACATCTACTTTGGACAATCATTTTAAACAGCCAGATAGCTCCACCATCCCTTTTTCACACCTTTTACACCAAATTCTTTGCTGCAACACACTGATGAAGTCATTCTTCTGAAGAGCACTCTCACACTTTAAAAGTCAGACTTCTCTTGTGATGCTTATGTTTCTTACACTGTTCTCTAGAATGTATAACTAGATAGGTAGGAAGTTTGAATACATCAGCTATTACTTTCTAAGAATTTTTTTGTGTATGACTAAATGGATTCAGGATTGATTTGCACACATTTGTAGTGGCAATATTTATATCCTCAGATGGCTTTTTAAAAGTCATTTAAACTCACACTCATTTCCTTGGCAATGCACTGCTAAAGTCATCCTTTCATAGATGCTGTATAGCTCACTTTTACTCAGGATTATTCTGTGGCACTGATTGCTGATAATGTGCTCTATAGATTACTTAACAAGATAGGTAGGTTGTTTGAGTCCATCCTTGATTAAATAGTGTGACTTTGATTACTTTCATATAAAGTTGACTACCTCACAACAACAGTTATGTACACTTCCAGTCATGAGATGCATTTTCAGTGGCAGAGGGTTAAACTAGCACATTCTAGCATACCCAGGGAAAATACATTTTTGCCAGCACAATAATTACATAATTCTTACATAACGGCAGTATCTCACAGTTGCATTGCAACTTCTGTTGTGGTGTGTGACTTTCATACTTTGTACATTGTGTAACTATATACATAGGACGTTTGAGGTCACCTGTTAGTGTGTCTTTCACCCTCATACTCTGTGTATTACTTTTTAACATAAGTATCCAGCTTATAAACAATGGTGATGTTACCCATTAAACTGTGCATTGTCATCGTTGTACAGCAATATGTTGTGTGGTGCTTGGGATTCAGGCACTATTCTCTAGCTTGTGACCTCAGGTAGTTGGTTTAAATCCAGCCATTACTACTCAAACTACGTAGTGTCAGTCTTATTGTGATTGTACATGTCACTAACACTGTTGTCAAACATATCTGCTGTGTACATGTATAGATGTTGATTCCTCTTACAAAAAGCTATGATAATTTCTCACATAACAAGTCTTTTATTGAGTACTGATGACATGTGATTACATTGTCCTTATATAACATTTGTAGTTAGCGTTCTCCTCTGGCACGAGGGAATAATACACCATTCTGTATGTTGTTGCCTTACTGAATCAATTACAGGTACACATATCCTTGGAGCAATAACATGAAATACTGACATATCTCACAACTGTAGGGACACTTCTATAGTGGCGCATTCATTCTCTACAATATCATGTATTTTCTGTAGTCAAATGGTCAGGTGTTCAAAATCCACATTCTGCAACTGTTAGCATTGTGTGGCCTTATATTGTAATGCATGAATGGCATCCACCACTGTTATAATGTGTCCATTTACAGTGAGAGAGGCATCCACCATCCCTTTTATCTCAAAGATACTGTGACACAATGATATGAAAAATGATTTAGCACAGGTGGAATGTCACACTTGTTTTAATACTTCCACTGTGGCTCTTGTGTTTCATCTACATATAATTAGTAAACAGACTTACATAGCTTGTTGTTCAGTTAATGAAAAAGTCAACGTTATATGAATATACTGATGTTACATAAAAAATGTAGTTATTCCTACCCATTTTTATGTTGGACAATGATATATAATTACATGCTGTGATTGCATGGCAGTGAAATGGTTATTTGGGGCATGTTATGCTGTGAGTGCTCCTCTGGCATGTGCATTAAGTACTGGCTTGCATGGCATACCTACACAGGTAGAATGTGGTTCAATTCTGCGGCACAGTGTGTATTACATGATGGAACCAACTTCCTTGCCAATTAAGCATTTATGCTGTATTGTTCACTGCTGTGTAGACAGAAATATGTGTAGCTCTTTTTCAGCATTCTGACTAAATCAGATTTGTCAAATTATATTCCTAACTCCTTCCTTTATTCACAGATTGATTTCAGTTATTTGAGGCAGCCACTGTTGCTATCTCCTGTGACACACACAGACAATATAGAGGTGTGTAGAGAGCCTAGTATCATAGGCAGGGGTTTGAATCTGGTAACATCTGTCAGTCAGACAACTGTCTCAGACAGAAGTGGCTTTCAGACAGAAGTGGCTTACACACAGAAAACAGTTATAGGTTCATAGGTAGGTACTAGGCTATTGGCCCTAGGGCCTATATAAGCCTAGCCAAATGGTACCTTAGCTTTCACCACCCAAGAAAATTATTTTCCTGTGCCCCTCCACAATGGCACAGTCAGAGGGCCACATTTTTTCAGGCACATTCCTGTAAGGTAGATCATCTATATTCCTTATGATAGGAAGGTACTGTAAGCCCTTCAAGATTGCTCTTCATGAGACAACCAATATGCATATTTCTGTGGCATCCATGATTGATATGCATTTCTTTGATATCTGTCCTGGCATGTGTTCGAAAATGGCAAGATGTGAATGTTTATTATGTCATTCATTGCTCACAGGCATTAGTTATTTCCAAAATAATTATGCTCTTTATTCCATGTCTTCATCCAAACATTTCTTTATTACTTAAATTATTTTTTTCTCACTCTACAGCTTAATGACAGATTAGGGATTCCACAAAATATTTATTATGCTATGGCATCCTGTCAGATCACCAGAAAGTATTGGTGTTATTAAATTGCTCTTGTGTTCCTGTTCCCGGTAATTCCTTGTGAGCATACCAAGTATAACAATGTACGAGATGTGTGCCATTTGCCAATGGAAACCATGAAATCATGAAATGTCATTAGATACGTATTGTCATTTGTCACTTATGTATGTTGAGTATTATTATATTGCAATTTAGCATTTACATGACTATACAACACATGCTTGTCCATCACATGTTTATAGGTGACAAACCACTTTCCTGTGGGTGCCAATAACAATTATTTGCAAAAGCATGTCCATTTCTGATATACATGACACAACAGCTGTAAGATTAATTTGTTTTTGTGTATTCATGCTGAAGTGCAGAATACAGTAGTGGTGGTGTCAGCTAGCATACATGATTGGAGGATGTGAGGTATTGCCAGCTATGCCAGGAGAAGTAGGGAAGTGGATATGTAACATATACTAGCATAGCTAGCTGAAAGTTTGTAAATAAGTATATATTTCTATATATCAAACTAATTTGTACAGGTGCTTGTGTTGAAAATGTATTTGTAAAGCTGCTTGTGTTAAAAATATACCAACAGTAAGTCCTGCTGGACAGTAAAGAAATACACATGTATGTCAGGCTGTATTGTAACTGTTGAAATGAATATATTGTAACAGAGGATATTGGAAGAGAAGAGGTTAAGCTCAGTCCAGCTAACTTTGAAAAATAGTTTGAAATTAACTTACCTGGTTTAGGCCATAAAGATTGTATCTTACAGTTCTGATTGCAGTCAGGGACAATATGTCTATGAAAACCAGGACTAGAAATCCTAGTATTGTCCTCAGGGGAGAACTAATTGCTACACTGGAATGGTGGAAGTTTTTGAATTGGTTTTACAGCTTCCAGATGGTGTAACACATCTTAGCAAAGCTCTATGTGTGTGTGTACTATGACACATATGTGATAGGTTTTGCCTCAGTTTCTAGTAAAGGGGTTAGTTTGAGAACCTGAGGTTAGGTGACCAGATGTAAGTGATGTCATTCTGTAATCCAACACTGAAATGATGTTTTAATACTAGATGAGACAGAATTCTCAGGGCACTTTGTTTTTCAACTGACAAGACCACTCAGCCACGTCATCTTGCCTTGCTCTAGTAAGTGAACTAAGGATGAGTAATTCCTAAGCCAGTCAGGACAATATAGTGAATTTAGTTATTTTTCTGTATCTGTGTGAACCTTTCCATCTATGTTATTTTTAATATTTCTTGTGATTAAAACTATGGTGTGTATTGTAAATAGATATTTAGTATTTTCATGTTCTTTTATTCATTATTAAATATATTTAAACTTTTCATAGTGGCTGGTCTTTTACAGAATATTTTAACCTTTGAGAGTACTTATAAATATTTGGTGACACTGTGGTCACAGCTGAAAGCTTTGCTGCATTCATCAAACACTACCAGTTTTATTAATATTAATTTTACTCAGTATAATTGGGTACCCTTCTAAGAGACTTAGAGTAGCTGGCTTTAGAGTGTTGTTGTGACAGTATCTACCTTATAGTCTGGGCAGAGGGGGCAGAGCTGGTAAATCTGTGCCAGCCTTTCCCAGGTGTGTGTGTGTGTGTGTGTGTGTGTGTGTGTGTGTGTGTGTGTGTGTGTGTGTGTGTGTGTGTGTGTGTGTGTGTGTGCGCATGTGTGTGTGTGTGTGTGAAAATCAAATCTCAAAGAGTGTGTGTCACCTACATGGAGTAGGGACACAGACCACTGGTTTCACAGAGAGGGTAGTGGAGGACTTGGCTTGGAACATTCAGCTGAGGACTCAGCTGTATAGCTGTGTCAGTGAGGTGACTTATTTGGGACCTAGAGAGAGAGAGAGAGAGAGAGAGAGAGAGAGAGAGAGAGAGAGAGAGACCCAACCCCAGGATTGAGTGTGTTCCCAGTGTGCTCTTAAGGGAAATTGTGCTTCATGCAGAGAGCTGCATCTGGAAAAACTATGTGCATCTGTCTTTTTTCCATGTGAATGTCCCTTACCAATGTCAGTGGTGAGGACTGAGGCTCCTTCATTACTGGCCCAGAGGAGAGACGTCACACATACATTCCCTATACACTCACACACATATACACACACACACACACACACACATATATATATATATATATATATATATATATATATATATATATATATATATATATATATATCATATGCAATAACTGCAGTCTATATGTCATGGATATTAATTACCATTACTTCAATATGGGAGTATTTATATATTATAAATATTTTTTGACACTTCAGTGCATTTGCCTGCAGTATCGGATTACAGTTTCCCCAGTTTCCCTCACTCTAAATTACCTCTGCAGTACAAATAATGTTATTTGTATACAATTCCCCAATTTCACTTCGTCTCCTTCAGAATTATTTTCCTAAGGAGTATTTTTGGCTAGTGCATGATTATATATTAGGTTTGGCTATAGGCCATTTGTTTTTATTTTGTGCTCATGCTTGCAAGCACCTTTCCATGGCCAAAAACACTACTGCTGTCCCTCAAAAAAGTTGTTTGCTTGCAGACTTGTAGGTGCAATGAGCAGTATGCATTTTTGTTTAGCACTGCTGCTTGTTGCTCTAACATGTTTTAACTCAGGTAGGCTTAGTGAGAAACCTGAACAGTTGTGAATCCCAGAGAAGATCTCATTGCTTTATTTTGCTGAATGTCAGGCAAAGTCATTTATAAATATTCATTCTATTACTACAATTTGCTCGACTATGAAAATCACCACTATGGATTGATTATGTTTATTTCTCATAGATATAAATTTAGTAGAAATGATTTTCTTGCTATATATGCAAACTAAGATTCTATTTCCATATGATTCTGCATGTAACTGTAGCTAAGGTAAAAAAATGTTTTGGTCAACCATTTGTTAGTCAGTCCACTACAGGGGCAGCATTTAAATAAATTGTGTTCTAAGCACCTTATTATTAAGCTGCAGTATAACATTTCCTTAACTGTCCTACAGATTCCAGGAAAAAAATAGGCTAGACATTATCTACTGGGGATGTTATAAAACATGAGTTTCATTAACTCGGATGGAATGCAATGAAATATACATAAGACAAAGATTAATGTCCTTAGTTGTTTCTAATGACTGTTGGCATTGAATAATGTGTTACCAGATGTTTAACTGGTTTTCTTTTTAGAAATAAAATGTGTTACTTGTTAGCATAGTTTACCCAAAGACTCTATTCTTTTCTGTTTTCATGATAAAACAGACACATTCATGAGAATCTGTGAATCTATGAGAATGTAAGGGAGGTCTACATGTTAATATAGTTAGTGAGTTTTACTAGAGGTGTTTTTATGCATAGCAAAAACTGGTCATAAACTGAAAAAAAAAATAATAAAGATGGTTTAGCAGTGGTACCTCTAGTTTAACTCTTAAATAGAACCCGACTTAATGAATGAGTAACTAGTACAGAAGTTGCACATCCTTCTAAGAGACACTCATATACCTTCCATAAACAATTAAAGTGATGCTTTTTAAAACACTTATATAAACAAGTGGGTCTATATTACAACGTTGAACTCATAGAAGTCCGAACATTGTAATATCGAACCCATATGTGTGAAATGTGAAAATAGCGAAGACGCAGAACACCAATTTTTTTCCCAGGGAAAAAAATTGGTGGGCCGTTTTCACGGCTTTGCTATTTCCTCTACTGAGGTGCAATCTCGGAGTTGGTATATTTAAATAAGGGGGTGTGGGGGGGGGTGAAGCACCCCACATTAGTATAAATTTAAAGTGTACGTGTTTTTTTTTTTTTTTTTGTACCAGAACAGCGATTTTTCCCTGGGAAAAAATCGCTGTTCTGTATTTTCGTACTTTTTGCATTTCAAACTTCCTGGTTTGAAATTACATCGTTCAAACTCTTGTGAGTTTGACGATGTAATATAGACCCTAAACAATTGAGTATGCCAGATGGCAGAAGGATGAAAAAAACAGCAATTAAAACAGAAGTAGGCCTTGTCTTATACAGATATTTTCAAGAAAACAAATCCATAACGGACACTGTAATTACTGACAGCATGATGGCTTAACTAAACAATAAATGAAGAATACCATTGTAAACAAAAACAGGGAAAAGTGGGGCTTGACAAGGAGAAACATTAAATTTTTGTAGACCTATTTGTTTTAACACTTGGAAACTCAGTAGTAGTGTTCTGCCTTAATGGTAGTTTCTCACCCATATCTTACCTAATTACTAAGCTGTGTTATATAGCATATTCTTAACTGCCTTACTGATGGAAATAAATACAACATATTCCAGAAAAAAAGAGACTAGACAGTAGGGAGCATTTTAACTGAGAACAACTGAGTGACTAAATTTACACATTTTACTCAGCATACATTTCAAAAGGATATCCTTTTCTCTGTCAGTGTTACACAGAAGTGCTTTGCTACATGCATTAGGGAGTGTCACACACAGAAGAGATTAGTTTTTATTAAGGGATGTTTAAATGATATACACTCAGTCTATTTGTTGAATCATCACCCTAAGCAAGCATCATGAGTGACGTGCACTGTTACACATGTGAGCAAACTGCAGTCTGGCATATGCGTGTAAATGGCACTGGACCCCACATGTGGAGGAATTACACTCTACAAATGAGGCACAGTACAGATTCTGTGTGGATACTCTCCAGGTAAACAAATGTATTATTTATTTATTTGCAGTTTTACCAGGATAGTCCATTGGGCCAAGGAACCCATTTTCAATGGAGTCCTGGGGAGAAAAGCTCCAAGACAAATTAAATTACAGTGAGTTTTACATAAAAAAAAAAACATTTTTGCTTAGAAAGTACAGAAGTATAAGGAGAAACATTGAAATTAATTGTACAATTTCTAAAATAAGAATGAGTCCACTTGAAATTAATTATGAATTACTAAAATTAGAATGAGTCTACAGTACAATTTATAAAATAAAGTAGCAGGAGGACATTGAATTTAAAAACATTCATTTTCTAAAATAAAGTATTAGATTTAAAACCATTTGTTTTCTAAAATAAAGTAGTAGGTGGACGTTAGATTTAGAAACATTCATTATCTGAAATGGTGAAGTAGGAACAAAGTGCAATTTCTACAGTAAGGTTGATGCACAAAAGTACAGGTTCAGAAAATAAGAGTGACGCACAAAAGTACAGACTCAGAAAATAAGAGTGACACTTTAAAGGTGGGGACATGTGAAAAAGCAGGAGTATAGCATTCCATCGAGAGAAAAACAATGGCATTGTGGGTGAAGTGAAGTTATATTTCTGTGGATATATTGTTATACTTTTACGGTTGTATTAGTAATGTATTCCAAGTCAATTACAGTACAGGGTTTACAACTTGCATTTATTACTTTTGTGTGACTATATTCTTCTAAGTGTACTTAATAAATTTTCTATATGGCAAGCTTTTAATTTCTGTTTATGTGAAACTTAGGTAGGATGTCAGCAGGAGCATATCCATTGAGAGGCAAGATGTGAGTGTAATGAGGCTTTGAATGAGGAAAGGCAGGATATAGTGCAGATGGAAGAAGGAAGAGAGTTCCAGAGGCGTGCTAGGGAGAAGGATAGCAGGTGGTTCCCAGCTGGACGTGAGGGTTTATGAAGTTTAATTAGGTTTTGGGAACTGGATCTTAAATGTTGATTTGGTATGTATATTTCAAAGGTATTTGCTAGGGAGGGGCAGAGATATGGTTTGTGAATGAGTTTATGGGCTTGGATAAGTTGAGTGTAAGTGAGGAAATTGGGTAGCTCTAGCCAGCTTAGTTAGTGAAGGGAATTAGAGTGGTAGGAAGAGGATTTGTGACCGACAGCAAACTTGGATATCTTGTTATAGCAAGTTGCAAGTTTTATTTTGAGAGAGGATTTCAGATTGATAAAGATAGTCGCTGCATATAGCAGGGATGGGATAAGGTATGTATTAGCTAGTGTGATTCTAGTAGAGGGAGAGATGAAACGGCTATGGCGGTAAAGCATACCTAGTTTTTTATGAGTTTTTTTTTATGTTGATTAGTAGATGTTTATCAAATTTTAACTGGTCATCAATGACTATTCCTAATAATTTTGAGTCGGAGACAATTTCAAGGGGAATGTTGTTTTTGCTGGTAATCATGAATGACAGTTTGTCAAAAGGAGAGTTTTTGGTGTGGCTGAAAAACATAAGTTTGGTTTTGGAAGCATTTAGAGTCAGATGGTATTCAAGCATCCATTGCCTAGTTGCAGAGAATGCGGCTTGAGTGAGATGTGTAAGATTTGTGAGGGAGGGGGAGGATGAGGTTATAGTAGAGTCATCCGCGTATTGAATAAGAGTGGATTTAGGGATGGCTTGATGGAAATCATTAATGAAAATGTTGAATAATAGGGGGCCAAGAATAGAGCCTTGGGGGACACCTGTTGGTGTATTGAGGAAGGGTAAGGAGGCCTTATTCCATTTTACTGCTTTTTTGTCTATTTGTCAGGTAGCGCGAGAACCACTGGATGGTGGAAGGGGAAAGGTTTAGTTTAGTGAGTTTGGTAAGGAGTAGGGTATGGAAAATAGTATTGGATGCCTTGGAGAGGTCGAGGAGAAGAGAGGATACAAAGTGACCGGAGTCACGTGCTTTACTGATTGTTTCAAGAAAGGAGAAGAGGGCTGTGGAAGTGCTATGGCCTGGTCGAAAGCAAATGCAAAATAAATACCAGCCTAAACAGTATTCATTGCTTGTGCATAGAAATGTGCAGTCCTAGAAACATAAGCCCTGTGACACTTGCAAAGGACTACATGGCATCTTGATAACAGGTCATTGGCAGCACAGTGTACATGGGTAAGTGCTGTATATGCATGTCTTCCTTTAAAGCCAGTACTGTTTGCTAGGTCCTTTCTGTATGTGTCCACCATCTATGCTCTAAATATATCAGAGTGTGATGTTTAAGGCTTGAACAGGCCAATCAGGGTTACTCATTTGTACTCATACTGTGGCCTGAATTATTGTCTTGTCTTTCGGCTTTTCCCAGTTAAGGGTCACCACAGCAGATCACCGGTCTGCTTATGATCAGCAGTGGATTTTTACGGTGTTGACTTGCCAGCCAATACCCAACCTTCGAGGAAGGCACACTCAGTCATGCACGCAACTACCTGCATGTCTTTAAGGTTCACTCAACCATGGGGAGGACATGCAGACTCTGCACTGAAGGCACTCCAGCTGAAAATCAAACCGGAGAGCCTCTTGCTGTGAGGCAACAACACTAACCACTGCACCACCTGGCCTGAATTATTGTCACTATGCAATAAATTGCTATGTATGATTAATAGCAAATCACACAAGACTAGTCTGTGAGTAATAGTTAACATTACTGCAACCTCTTTTTGTGAATCACGGTAATGTCCAGATCTGTTATGTGCTAAACCCTTTTTATGGGACTGTGAATCATGTTTGTGAGTCCACTGGCACTTTTTTCACTTTTTCACTGAAAAAAGTTCTCTTTGTTGTTTCTAAAGACTAAAAGGGCATTAACTCATTGTCAATTCACATTTTATATTTTTCAGTAAAAAGACATTGCACTATTGAAGGATACATTGCAGATAAGCTGGAATCCTTTAAATAAAATTTCAAAACACAGCTATGGGGGGGCATATTATATTTTACAGGAACAGAGGCTAAAGGTGCTGTTTATATTTTAGAAGTATCAGGCTGCTCTGGGGAACAGCTCTCTCTCATACCTCTTAACTTCTTTGTTAATGAATCCTAGGCAAAGCTAAAATAATGTAGTTGGAGGAGTACAGGCTGAAAATCAGGGACATTTTTTACACTCTTCTCTATTTCACTTAAAAGTTAATAGAAAATGAATAGAAAAACAGGATTTAAAGAAGAAAATGAAGAAGAGTTTTAGAACAAAACATTTTGAGCAATATTAAATATAAAGTTCTAATATCTTGCATTATTGATTGTAATTTTTTCTGATTTACCAGAAAAGATATATGAGGGACAGAGCAAAAATGTAAGAAAAAATCAGAGATATTCTGCAAAATCAGGCATAGTTAAGAGGTACATTATCCTCACATACAACAATGTGTTCTTACCTGAAAAAAATGTTGAATTATATATAAGAAAAGTATTATGTGCCTGAATTCATAGACAAGTTGCATAGCATGCTATGGGTCATTATGAAGGAAGAAGCCCAGTCCATGCAAACTGATCTGTGAGGAAAATAGCCCCAAAATATTTATACAAATGACTGCATAATTATATGCAAATTAAGACCCACAGTTTCATGTGTGTATAATGAGATGTAAATGAGTGCCTTGGAAAGCAGGCATTGACTTGTAGTCATAAGGTATACAGTTTAAGCTAACCCCAATGACTAAATTCCCTATGCATGCACTCTGCATTATATAGTCTTCTAAAGGGTGATATGTGTTTAACCTTTCAAGCATCAAATGTCCCTAGACACTGACATGACATACTCCATGATTTACAATGTGCTCTGTACCCATTAAATAAATTAACACCCTATTTAAAAAATAAAAACTTACTTGATGATTGGATGGAAGAGCGTAAGTTCATGTCCGTCATATGTGGAAATAATCTTTGTGTCAAGGCTATGTAATTTACTCTCAGTACCTGAGGAAGTCACATCTAAGCTTCTTGACAGCCATCCAGGTATAAGCTTACTATGAACCAATGAAATACAATGGTTCTATCAGAACAAGCTATACTCTTGAGTGCTCAAAAGGCTGGTTGCATATCCTCTAGCATTAAAGTACAATTGCTTGACTCTGAATGGTGCTATAAACAAGAAAATATTTTTGAAATACTCAAAAACAGATACCTCAACAATGACATACTGTGAGCTGAATAAGCCAGAGGTCTGGCAAGCAGATGTCAGTCAGAACAGGCTAGTAAATGTGATGCAACATGAGAAAATATGACTTGCATGTGGGTTGAGAGAATTTATGGATGCACAAAACGCAAATGGCTATATAGTTTAGGAACTCACATTAGTAGTATACGTATGTGTGACATTCCATGAATATGTCTATGATAAAGATCAGATGGAAAGAGACTTCAAATCTTACAAAACATACTTAGAAAGTCCTTGTGCAATGCACCTCCAACAGTGCACAAGTTGTTCCTTAATCTTAAGAAGTGTTAATGTGAAAGTAAAATGCAGATAAGACAAAGAAATGCATTTAGAAAGTATGTTAAAAATAAAATAATTACCAGAGAAAAGTGAAGAGTTGTTAGCGGAAGAAGTGGCCATTTTGTGGGCAACATCACAGTCAGTAATTAGCAAATACAATCCTGGGCTGAATAAGATGCAACAGTTACAACTGGAACAAATAACATACAAAGAAAGAGCAGGAGATTGTAATGTTTTGACCAAGGATGTCAAGTCATTTCAAAAAGTCTTACAGAGTTATATTATCTGCAATGTATACTACAACAATCTAAATGAAGAAATGAAAGCATACCCAATTCCATACTGTCTGAGGGTTCAAGTTGGGACAGACTGAGTACAGATTTGTTGACTGTGTAGACTATTATTTCATGTTCTCTGAAATAATCAAAGTTAGAGATACAACAGCTGCAACTGTGGTTATCGTTTAAGCAACAATCCATGACCGATTGTGGGGGTATCAGGATTTACCCATAGCTGACGTGGTTTATCATGAGGGCAAAGCCTGAGTGATTAAACAAAGTTAACTGTGGGTAAATCCTGATGCACCCACATCCAGGAGTGGATTATTGCTATTATACAATGACATTACTTATGACAAAAATGGCTTACCTTTCTTAAATAATGTATTTGAATAATGGCACTTAAGTTTTTTTCCACATTCTCTTCCACAGACTGATGTGCTGTCCCTGCATATGGGGCTTGCATTCCCACTCTTGCACAGTACATTAGTGCAGTTCTGGAGAAGAAATGAAGAAAAGAGAATCTCCATTGCTGTTTTTTATTTTTATTTTATTTTTTTCAGATTAATAAAATCGAGCTTTTAATAGGGACAACACAGAGATATAAGGAAAATCGGGTATGTACCTGAGTTTTCTTGTATTTTAGTCTGCCTCCCCTGTATATACCAAAAAAGTCTGGTCACTGAATGGTCTATCATTGGCCAGACTTTTTACTATTGGTATTACAACATACACACTTGTTGGGCTGTCCAATCAGTGTGCAGATATTGAAATATTAATGACCTCTTATTGTATAATTATTGATAAACCAGCTGAAGCATGGACCTGTGTAAATTGTGAGGGAAAAGATAAGTTGTATAGAAGAAATGGTAGACAACTGCATAAGACAAATAGATCAAAGTTGAAGTTCTAGGAAGATGGTTAACCAGACTAGTCATACTCCCCTGATTTTTAATAAATAGAGATGGAAAACTGTGACAGCCATGAGTCACAGAAAGATGCTCCTGAATCTTGCCTAGAGGTGAAGCAGCTGATCAACAAAAAGCATCCCATAAGCATTTTGAGATATCCAGTCTAATAGTCATGTTGTATTCTCCAGGTATGGAAGACAATAACAATGTAGGTATATGTACTTGTCCAGAGATAACAATGAGTTTAAGGAATGGCATGGCCTTAAGTTAAATGCAAAAAAGTATTATCATACCATTCAGCAACAACATGGCCCCTACTGATTACCACATCAATGACAACCCCCTAAGCACACAACCTGTGGTGAGAGACTTGGGTGCTCAGGTTGACAACGATCTCACATCCTATGATCATGTAGCAGCAGTGGTCAGAAAACCCTTTTAATTGGTTCACCTCATAAGTAAAAGGATTGCATCCAGAAAAAAGGAGATTATTACCTCTCTGTTCTCCTCCCTCATTAGGCCAGTAATTGAATATAATGCCCCGTTTGGTATGTACCTCTCCAAACACCTGCACCAACTGGAAAGGCCACAGAAATACCTCACAAAGAGAATCCATGGCCTCCAACACTTGTCCTATGTGGACGAATCCATGGCCTCCAACACTTGTCATATGTGGACAGGCTCAAATCACTATCAATTGACTAAGTATTGTACAGATTGCCCAGAGATGATCTGTGTCTCCCCCCTACAAGGAAATATTGCACCCTGCTCTACTACAAATGCCCCATATCCATAAGTCTAACTCCTCGCACATTATCCACACAAAAAGCCTAAATCTAATATGCGACATCAACAAAACCTGCTGGAGAGTTAGATTTGTCTCCCAGAGGTTGCCCTGTCTCTGGAATATACTTCCCATACATGTCAAACAGAGTACCTCGCTGACCCTCTTCAAGCACAACCTTGATGAGTGGATGGGAAACCACAAATTTGTCCGAGGGGTTCCACCTGTGTCCCTCATTGACAGTAAAGCAGTTTTTTATCAACGTATCTTTGACTACAGTTGGTGCCGTTATTTCTTTTATTTTTGTAGTTTCGTTTGTTTAGTTTTGAGTTTAGGGGTGAGAGGTGCTGGCTGAGGTTTCTTTTTTGGGGATAAACTCTTGGCTAGGCTTGTAAGGGCCCCAAGGCCATTAGCCTAGTAACCTCCTCCTCCTCTTATGAATGAAAGGTTGTATTGTATTTTGAGTAAATGTCACCCATGAGATGTCTATTTCAGCACTAAGGATAATCTGTAGTGATGAGTGTAAAATAATGTATGCTACCCAATTATATATACAGAGTGTACTTTATTACAACAAAGTCAAGTTTATTGAAGCCTGAGTTGTCAGTCACACTATACCACTGACTCTACTGATCACAGAGGTAAGTAGTAAGTTATTGTCACTACTACAGCATAATTAAAGTTTTTTTTTCTTGAACAGGAGCTGCTGCATATCCCACAGCTTTGGTTTCTAAATATATGACCTTTGAAGTCATATGAGGAATAATAACTTAGTATCCTTTTCTCCAAATTGTGCCAATTTCAGTGGTAATTTATTTAGACATCAAGCGTGTAGAGGACAAGTCCCCCCATGAGGGGTACAGTAGTCTGCAACCCCACTTAAAAACATCATCATCATGTCTCTTAGATACTGAAAAGCCTCCTTTGAGGTGGGTAACATTGTCCAGAGAAGACTGTCCATAATATATTTAACTTTAGCCAGCCAAAGCAGACTCCTATGTTCATGTACATGTAATAAAGGGAAATATCTTACAAGGGTATGTACCCTTATGAGCTAGCTATATAATTTTCATGTCATGTCATGTGGTATACAGAATTTTTGAGAAATCAGTTAGAATGTACACCTCATTAAGGTTAGACTGCATCTCTTGTCTATGTATGCTATTTTATAAAATGTCCTGGTATGATAGTTTCCTCTTGACTCATTCCAGAAGTCTGATATAATTGTTCTTGTATGATCTCCAGAATTGAATTCAGTATTTGATCAGTGGAAGGATTATCTCCTTGCTTCTGGAGTCTTCCCTTCTGGTGATACACCCTGGCTTATGGTTTTCTTCTACCATTGTCCTTTTCCTCTGCTCCTGGTGGTTCATTCCAGGTCAAATTAATATTGCTAGAATCTTCTGCTTCTCTGTTGTTATTAGTTTCACTCCTCACACTTAATACTTCAAGCTGGGATTGATGTAGCTATTAGTTACATCAGACTTGAGCTGTCACCCTTCTGCCCACTTGATCAGCTTTTCCAGTATCCCTCTGAGGAATAATCTTTCCCTTCGTCCACAGCTGAATATAATTTTGCATTGTCCATGAACAGTCTGATCCTGTTTTCATACCGCATCTAGTTGTAAACTCATGAAGGCCAACCACAGTAAAACGGTCAAACTTTCAAAAAGATGAAGCATGATTTATAACCTTATTTTGTAGAGCCCTCTGCATACTATTTATTTATTTATTTATTTATTGACATTTGTTAACCGAGTTAGTCCAACTGGGATTTTGTCCCATTTTCAGTGGAGACCCGAGGAGAAAAGCTCCAGAAAATACAATATATGATTACAGTACAAGAAAAACAAGTATTACAAACAATAATAGTAGGCAATAGAAGTAAACAACATGTGAAGATTATAATTAAAAAGAGAAAATAAATAAATTTTTTTTTTTTCAAAATTAAATTCTTTGTTGCTGAACAATGGGAGAGAGTCAAGAGTGTCTGTAGGATCTACTGAGAGTGACGTGAGTGTGGGGGAGGGGAGAGCTAAGTAGGGTCATAGCAGGGACAGGTTCTGGAGTTGAATAAATGTGTCTTCTGTTCTTTTTTAAATAGTGGAGTGTGAGAGATAGAGCATATATCCAGGGGAAGTTTATTCCAAGCTTGGGCCACAGAGTGTTTGTAGAGTTGCTTACCTACAGACCTATTAGGGTGGTAGATATTGAGCAATTGCAGATTTGAGGTGTGGAGAGATCGAGAAGGGGAGTAGTTAGAAATAAGGAGAGGTAGAGATGGACAGTAGGAGGGTTTAAAGAGCATAGAGTGCAGCATGTGAAATTGGTGGAGATGTAGTAGTTGTGGGAGCTCCAGCCATTGAAGACACCTTAAGGCAGTATAGTGGTGCATGTTGTGTGAGGAGTTGGTAATGAATCTGGCTTTTGTGGTAGGTTTGTTTAAGTTTGTTCAGGGTAGTTGTTTGAATATTTGTGAGAACTGGGGTGCATTGAGGAGATAGGGGAGGAGAAGTGCTTGTCCAAGGGTGAGTCTAGCCTCAGGAGTGAAGTATTTTCTGTTGCGATAAAGGAGACCTAGTTTTGATGGGTTTTCTTTATGCATTGCTGTATATGTTGATTGAATTTTAGTTCATCGTCAATGATGACCCCTAAGAGTTTAGTGTGGGTGTCAGGTTGGATGGCTGTATTATTACAAGACTTAATGACAAAGGATGATCTGTGTTGAGCAAGAAAACAGGGGAGGAAGAGCAGGAGTTTGTTTTTTTTGGGACTGAGGATTAGTAAGTTTTTTGAAAGCCATTGTTCGGCGGAAAGTGGAGCTTTTTGGGTTAGAGTGTGAGGGTCAGAGATGTTGTCGGCTGTAGAAATAATAGTGGAGTCATCAGCGTATTGTATGAGAGATGACTGATTGCAAGAGGTGAAGAGGCCATTGGTAAAAATGTTGAATAAAGGGGGCCTAAGATGGAACCTTGTGGAACACCAGTAGAGATAGGCAGGAAAGGAGAATAGGAGGAGAGCCATTTGACTGATTGTTGGCATCCAGATAGATAGCTAGCAAACCAGCTGAAAGTGGGGGAGGATTAAGTGAAAGTTTGCGAGTTGTGATAGAAGTAAAGGATGGGATACTGTATCAAAAGCATTGGAGAGGTCTAGAAAGAGACAGGAGGTAGGTTTATTATTGTCCAGGGATTCTGAAATGGTGTGAGTGAAGGAGAGTAGAGCAGTAGAAGTGCTGTGACAGGGACGGAAACCATGTTGAGTAGGGGTGAGTAAGTTGTGCTTGAGAAGGTGGTTTAGAAGCTGTGTACGGATACATTTTTTTAGTATCTTAGATGGGGGGAATAGAATGGCAATATGTCAATATTTGGTAGGGTCAGTGGAGTTGCCTCCTTTATGGAGAGGGGTAGTGTAGAAAGATTTCCAAAGAGTAGGAACAGTAGATTCTAGCATAGATCTATTAATTGATATAGTCACTGGGTAGGCAATAGAGTCAGCTGCAAGTTTGAGGAAGGAGGGAGGTAATGTATCAAGAGAGAGAGCAGGGTTTAAGTTTGAGCAGTAGAGATTTGATGTAAGAAGTGGGGAGTGGCTGGAAGGAAAATAAGTGTTATTGGGGGTTGGTGTTGGGTCTGGTAAGGAGTAGGAGTTAGGTTGAGAGAGTAGGAGATTTTGGTTGGAGGAAATGATGTGGGAATTAAGTAGGGTAGCTGTTTCCTCCAGAGTTGAGTTTGGGTAGGGGGATGGGTTAGAGGGAGAGCCTGGGTAAAGGATGCTATTGAGTGTTGACCAGAATTTATGGGGCTTAGATCTATGTTTATGCTGGCCTGAGCTATAAAATGATTTTTTTGTCTATAATTGTCTGTTTTTTGGCAAGATTATGTAGTTGTCTGTATTTGAGAAGATGAGGAGTTTGTTTAGTTTTGATCCAGGCTTTCCAGACACTGTCTCTTTGTTTCATGGTAGTCTTAGTTTCTTTTGAAAGCCAGGGGGCATGATTAGATTTCACTCTGATCATCCTAGAGGGAGCTAGGGAGCCCATAGTATTCAGGAAAATGCTATTAAAAGTGTCAACGGCATCATTCAGGGGAAGTCGTCTGAGGATGGACCAGTCAATGTTTTGTAGAAGTGAGTTAAACTGAGAAGAGTTAAATGAGGATAGTTTCCAACAATCTCTAAGGAGGTGGGGTTTAGGAGTGTGAGGGTCATATCTTAGGATAGAGGGAGGGAGATGGTCACTAAGGGAGTCTGGTAGAGTTTTGAGCTGGTGGTAATGTTGAGGGGAGTTAGTAAGAATCCAATCTATTGTGGAGCTGGAGGTAGAGTTTTTGTGGAAATGAGTGGGGGTAGAAATGACTTGGTGGAAACCATGAAGGTGAATTCTGAGTAAGGGAGAGTCAGTAGAAAGTTTTGACCAGTCTATATTGACATCACCAAGGATGAGTGTTTCATAAGGTATATTGAGATAGAACCAGGATAGTATGTTTTCAAGAATGGGTATATTGTTGCCAGGAGGAATATAGATAGATGCGATAGCAAGTTTTTTTGTGAGGATTCAGATGAAGATTGAGAATGAGGAGTTCAGCAGGGTGGAAGTTAGGAATCGGTGTGGGGTAAGATGAAAGGTTAAGGGTGTTAGAGTAGAGTATGGCTACAACACCTCCTTTCTTTGACATTCTATCAGAGAGGTAGATGTTGTAACCAGGGGGGAGTATTTCACTGTTTGAGGTATGAGGCTTGAGCCATGTTTCTGATACGGATAGGATGTGAGGAGTGTTGTAAGCTAACCAAGAGTGTAGTTCAGTAATTTTATTTGCTAGGCTTTGAATGTTTAGTGAATATAAGGTGAGGTGTTTGCAAGGTATTGGGAAATGTGACTGAGGTTGTATGTCTGGTTGGTTGTTGGAAGAGGGTAGTGAGGAGGAGGTAGTTAAGGTAGATAAAGGGGGTGAGAGGTAGGGCCAAGGTGAAGAGGGGCCAGGGTTGGGGTGGATATCTCCCGAGGAGAGTAATTGTTTATAGAGAAAAGCACCTGATGTGAAAAGTAGATAGTATTTGGGAGGTCTAGATTTAGTCTTATTAGCTGGTTTGAGAATTTGAAATATGTGTCTTTTGTACAGAGTTGTGGTAGTATAGTTAAATAGGTCTGGAGAGATGGAAAAAGAAGATGAAGTAAGAAAGCTGTAGTGTGAGTGTGAGGTAGAGAAACAAAAGATTGGATTTGAGAGGTAGAAGTGACAGGAGGTAGTAATACAGAGTATAGTGAGTAATGTTGCAGATCTAAGTAAATGCAACATGATGAGTAGTTTGGTTAAGGAGGGAAGAGGGGAACTGTAAGAAATAATTATAAAGTAGGTGAATATGTTAAGTGTGATTTGATGTTGGATTGTGGGAGTGGTGATAGACAGGAAGTGGAATTGTAGTGGATGTTGGAATGTGGGAGTGGTAGTAGACAGGAAGTGGAATTGTAGTGGATGGCTGGGGAGGAAGGGGAGAGATGGTTAAGTATAAAGCAAACTGTATGTGGGGTGGGTGGGAATGGGGGTAGTGTAGGGGAGTGAAGTGAGTCCGAGTGTAGCGAGGGCAAATGGACCGGGGTTAAACCCAAAAGGAAAGTCTGAGAAAAAAACAATCAGTGAAAGAGAAAGAAAGGGAGAGGAAAGTGTGTAGGGTTCTAGCTAAAAGCAGAGGTAGTGGGCCTGAGATTACAGCAGCAGGAACTAGGAAGCAAGGCACAAGTCTAGAAATGTAAGGAAGAGCAGGGTAGGACGAGTGGGGCAGGGGGGGGGGTAGGAAGACTGAGGGATGTTCAGGTAAGTGTTGGAGGTAGAGGTAGATGAGAGGGAGCAGTCAGCAGGTGGGCTGCAGCCAACACAGGGGTAGGCCAGTGATTATAGGCAGCAAATATAATCTTCAAGTGAGAAGTACATACTTAGATAAATTCCTTTAAGAAAGGAAACCGACTGCAGGATGCTTGGCAGAAGGTGGTTTTCCAGAGAGTTTGGGCCTGAAGTAGAGTCAGGGAAACACAGGTAGCAATTAGGTAAACCTGTGGAAGGCTTGGTGACACCTTAGGACCACTCGTTAGAGGGGGGAGAAAGAGTAAAAGATGGCATTCAGGGACTTTGATCTACATACCTCTATTACTAAAAAATGTTAACATCATGGTCACACAACTATGGAGAAAAGATAAAAGACCACAATTAATCATTGCCTTAATATGCATATAAATCAAACTGTCATTTTCTGAGGCAAGAATCACTTGATAAGTTCAGCATCAATGAATATGAATTGATGAGCTGTTATAGTGCAGCTTGTACTTCAAGGTAGCACCTGTTTTCTATTCCATCAGCTATATCTTAGACAAGCACATTAACATGTACTGGGCCAGTGACTGAGTCCCTGAAATGCTCAACTACATACTTCTCTTTTTCACCACATCAGAACTTTCAGCAGCAATCCTCTTTGTCCAACCATTCAAACATATAGTAATCTGTTTCCCCAGCTTTGGTCCTATCTTTAACCCTTCAGCTTTCCTATCATCCAACTCAACAGAACAAAGTAAAAAAGCCTTGGTAATGTCATAGTAGACTATGTATAGTCATGCTCCCCTGTCAAGTACACCCAATCATAAAGCTTGATCAGGTCTGACTGATAGCTGTTCTGGTCATGAACCCATGTTAGCTGTTGCACTGAAGACTGATGTGCTCTAGGAATACTTTCAGCCTTCCACTACTTTTTCCTTCATGATTTTCCCTGATATTTCTATTAACATAAAAGGCTTCTAATTCCTTGATTTTTCCTACCTACCTATCCTTGTACAAGGGCACAATGCTTGCTTTTCTACAATCCTCAGGCACTTCTGCTGTAACCTGTGATCTACTCATGATCTTTGTCTATGGAGTTACTTGGTAAGAGAAGGAAGATTTACTTGAATTTATATTTTATTTCTTACCACTGTTTTTCAGTTTTATAGGAAGGAATGGATAGCATGTAGACAAAAAGATTTACTCTGACTTATATTTTAATTATATTTTTTTTATTTGACCTTTAACTTTCACTGTTTTTTGTTAGAAAAGGATAGGTTTTAGACAAGCAAACTCGAAGCATCCTAAAGGAGAATTTTTGCAACATATATTAATGACTGGATTGGTGAGATAAATATTATTAGACAAGGAACAAATAGAACACATTTAGGAAAGGATGTGTCTATTGTCTGTAAAGATCATTCATCCCCTATGAAACAAGACAATGACCCTGACAACTTTGTAATTCTGGCTACAAGTATTAAACAGTCTGAGGATTCAGTGTGTTTAGAAGGAAACCAAAAAAGAACAGGAGAATTTCACAATAAATAATAAGGAAGAAAATAAAACTGATAAATGTCTGTAAAGTAAAGAGAACACACACTAAAAAGAACACTGCTTTGTTATGTAGCACACAGGATACAGGGAATGATAACATTTTTTTATCAGGAAAACCTTCAGTCTACAGAAAAAGGCAGCAGTTTTCCTAAGGAGAAGGTAGATAAAAGAGGCAAGGGGGAGGTGAAAAGGAAGAAATTAAAATTGAATGTGGAAGGATTGAAGAAAATTACTGTAAGAAACAAAGATGGGAAAGGCAGACATTGACAACATGGCACAAACTGTGGATGTAGAAAGCCAGCTTAATGAGAATCCCATGCTTGCAAATGTAACATCCAGTAAAAACAGTGGTATTAATAAGACTAATGGTGATGAAACCAATAAACACTGTACACTAAAAACTAAAGAAGAAAATGTCAGGAATTGCGGCTCTTGAAGTTTATTGACTCACTCAATGGTGATGAAGATCTTTCCTTTGTAAAAAAAATTGATAGAGTAAACATTACTGAATTATTGAAGATTCTTCAGATCTGGTCAGTAAAGATATTCCTGTAATTTGAGATGAAATTATTAGAAGAAATGATACTTACATATGCAGAGAAGATAATGAACATTGAATAGTGTTATGCTTGCCAGGAGCAAAAATAGACAATGTGATACAAGCCTTAGAATGCCTTAATGTAATGAAGTACTGTTGTTCTTCTTCTTCTTTCGGCTTTTCCCAGTTAGGGGTCGCCACAACGCAACTCCGGTCCGCTAATGATTGGCAGTAGATTTTTTTACAGGTGCTGAGGTGCCAGCTCAACGCCCAACCTTCAATGAAGGCACGCTCATTCTACACATGTCTTTCGAATGCTACTTGACCACAGGGAGGACATGCAGACTCCAGACAGAAGGCGCATCAGCCAAGAATCGAATGGGGGAATCTCTTGCTGTGAAGCAACAATGCTACTGCTGTAATGTAATGAAGTATGGATCTGTTTTTATTTATGTCAGTACAAATGATCTCGCCCAAAAGGACCTCACAGCCCTCTTAGATAGTATATCTTATACTGGTATTAGGACATATTTTTCACAAATCGCATATAGAAAAGAGAGTCAGGTTACCCTGAATGAAAAGATTTTTTGGGTAAGTATCTACATGAAAAAATGTCCTGTTTTAAAAAATAGAAATGTGTAGAAAATCCAAATGGGCACACACATGTTTAGACAGGATGGATGCATTTGTCAAGATCAGAGAAGAAAATTTTTGCAGAAGATATTCTGTAATATTTGACAAACATAAGGCAGGATTTTTGTCAGGTCGAAAATTTAACAATTCACAGATAGCAACAATCGATGCATCTCTGATGGTTGTTAATGCTAGGAGCATTAATAATAACGTTTTTTATTGAAAAATGTGCTTCATTCCCACAAGACTGATGTTGTTATTGTTTGTAAAACATGGTTAAGGAACAATGACCAGAAGCCACTCCTGCCAGAGGATAAATATTTTTACTGTAACAGACATTCTAACAAAAAATCAGGTGGACGTATTATGATAGGGATTAAAGGTAGTTATGAGGCCTGTGATTATTACATGTTCAGTGATAACACCAGTACTATAAACTGTGTAACTGTGACAATAAAGACAACCCTGGAACATATAACAATTTGTGTAGTGTATAGACCACCAAAGTCAAGCATTGATGACCTAGAGGAATTCTTACATTTCTTGCATAAAACACATGAGGAAAGAATAATAGTGGCTGGGGACTTAAATTTACCAGAAACAGACTGGAATAATACTGATTTAGCAATATTAGTAAAGAAATTAATCATAATTTATGTTGTTCAAGAACAATTGCTTCAGATTGTAAAATAAAAACTATCTGGGAATAGAACATACTAGACAACGCCTGCATTCATAAAGAAATTACTGTTACTTCATGTTGCTAGATAATTCTGCCAAAATGAAATCTAAACTAATACACAGAAGATTAATGACAGATTATATGGAAGCAGAACAGTTAAAACTAATTGGAGTGATGTATTCAGCGGAAAAAATCATAAGGAATGTACAAAGTTTTGAAAGAGAAATTGTTTCATTGCAAAAAATAAAAAAAAATGTTTAACATCAGGATCTAAGTAGACAATGTCCGCGGGATATACTTCCATAAGAAGAAGATATCTTAATAAATAATAATAAAATACAGGATGAACAACAACTTTGAAAACTGAAATAAGCAGGACAAGCAAATAAAGCATAGTGTGAGACAAGATCAAGAAAAATTTGAAGAAAATGTATATAAAGATACTGAGCATGATAGGAAACCATTTTATAGATCCATAAGATGTGGAAGGAGTAAAGACATACACATTGATAAACTATGTGTAAATTCTAAAATTTATTCTCAGACACAAAGGATCATAGATCTGCCCCAGGATTCACGAAGGTTCCATGCATGAATAAGTTATTCTTGCATAGACTCGACCGTGTCCATGTAGAACAGCAGCTCGCCTTGCATATTCATGAATGCGAGCTCCTGTATTCTTCAACGGACATGGTCTGTGTGCACGAGCACAGAGGGTGTGTCTGAGAGCAGTGCTCTCACAATACACATGGCCCCTGCACTCAGGAATTGCCGAATGGCAATGTAAAATGAATGAAAGTCTCCAAGGACACTTTAGTGTCTGTGGAGAAAATGACAGACAGCCTACCTAAGAAAAACATGCATATATGGCAGAATGTAATCATTCTGCCATATATGTGTGCACCATACACCAGAAAAGAAGTGCAGTCCAGTAAAATGGCAGTATGACACACTGCATACCCCTTGCAAAATGCATGCTAATGCAAAGCCTGTCATTCTATCAATGTTCTAAGTTTCTAACAGCAATATTTAAAATATATTCCTTATTTTTTTTTTCCTGTGTGTAATAAAGTTTAAGCATAGCTGCGTGGGTTTGCTGTCATGCAGCTATACATAGCAGAGTGCAAACACTCAAAGACGTTAAATAGAAATATACACAGTGCAAACAGTGAAACTGGAATAGTGTAGTGGTTAGAGCATTCCCTTAACATGTAGTCAGTCGCGGTTTGAGCTCCACAGCAATCTGTACATTTTCATATGTGAAAGACAGCTAAAATCTATTTTTCATAAATAGGTAGTGAATATTATTATGTATATATATATATATATATATATATATATATATATATATATATATATATATATTAACCAGGGTAGTGTAGCAGCCCCAAATGTGAGGTATCACTGAAATTTCAAGTTTAAGCATGATTTAGCATAGCTAAGCAGATTTGCACACTGATAAGCAGGGCTTAGCATCTACCCCTTTAAGCAATGGTTATCCTTGCTAAGTGGGTTTGTCCAGCGCTTATCTTAGCTCAGCAGTTTCAAAACTGTCCAATCATTGTAAAGGGTGGGAAATTAGCTCTATTTAAACTTCGCAGGTGGAAATACAGCCCATAACCAGTTGTAGCTCCCCACTGTAGGCACTATGGCTGGTGTAGGTGAAGGTGTGGGCTTTCGGGAACAGAGCTGGGGCATTCATGAGTTCAGAGTCATGGTCAGACTCCTCATTAAAGACCATGAAGGGTGACTGCTGCAGGACCAGAACCAGGGCTCCCAATACAAAGCAGAGGCCTGGGACCATCTTGCCAGAGTTCTCACCACTGCCACCGGCATCCCTAAGACTGGTGAACAGGTCCAGCACCACTTTGCTAAGTATTAGTCAAAAATAAGTGTTCTCCAAAGTCCAGCCTGTGTATGTGATGGATAGATATGCATAAATGTTTTTTCTTATCTCCTGTACAGCTGCAGATGAGAGGGATGTGAACTTGGAAGCCCACGCCAGCAGGCTGCTAAGGCTGTGTTGCGAGGCTGTTGAGTAACAATCTAGCTGGTATTATGTAGGGAAAATAAATAAAAGGTAGTAGAATGTCACCTTGCAGTATTTTAATGACTGAGGAAGCCAGTAGGAGAGTAATAGTGGCATACAGGTTATATATCAATAAAACTATAACTACTTGTCAATAAAAATGAAAACCTCAGACTGGTTGTGTTTGCTCTGGTATTGTATGAATTGAAATGTTTCATGCACCAAGATCTGATATCAGAATAGTAATGTTGTGTTAACCACTGTTTTCCACACTGTGCTATGTCAAAAGGTATGTAAAGGAATGTATATATAAGAATGTTGTAATCACGTCAGATTGTACAACCAAGAGAGAATTAGACAGAAAGCATTCAAGAAAGCGACAGCTGTTTCTCAATAGCTTGCTCAGATAAAACACAAACGGGTTGTATTTTTAGCAGAAACAGCCACGGTTCGAATCTCAGGAGTGGTAGTAAGCTGTATGCATAATTTCAACTAGGATTTTGTGAATTTGTGTAGAAACAGTCAGGTAGTAACAACATAAATTCCCTCCACAGGTCTTTCAGGTAACAGAAGGTATAAAGTAGCTATAAGAAGGCTGTAGTTATACTGTGTCCAACAC
Source organism: Protopterus annectens (assembly GCF_019279795.1). Classification (NCBI taxonomy): domain Eukaryota; kingdom Metazoa; phylum Chordata; order Ceratodontiformes; family Protopteridae; genus Protopterus; species Protopterus annectens. The sequence continues at coordinate 1,706,117,644 of NC_056741.1, read as the reverse complement.
CCATGGTCCAACCCCAAGGCTGCAAATGACAGCAGGATAAGTACATATACCAAGTGGTCTCCCACAAGAAATGTTCAAAAGTGTCATGCTGTCACAGCTACAGGTCCCTGCTACCAACAACCAGGGTGACCAATAGAAATCAAGGCAGAGTATGTCAGTAGCACACACACACACACACACACACACACACACACACACACACACACACACACACACACACACACACACACACACATGCATGCACACACGTACACATGCATGCACGCACACACTGTATGAGTACACATATGTAACCCTGATTATGTAAATATGGGTAAAAACAGTCAGGTAGTATTAACAAAGATTCCCTCCACAGGTCTTCTAGGTAAGAGAAGGCATAAAGTAGCTATAAGAAGGCTGTAATTATACACTGTGTACAAACATACCACTGCTGAACTCAAGGCCATAGGTTGTTGTACTAATACCTGTAGAGTAATGATTAGATTAAATGATCATTAAAGCTGTGACCACTGCAAGAATCTACATTTGCTAATTGACATCTCTGTCTCTCCCCCAACTTATCTTCACCAATAATCTAAACACATAAATGAATGGGTATGTTTTCCACCAAACCTATTGTCGGGACATGTGTCCTGTTGTTCTACAAATGTTAAAATGTATTCTAATTAATATTCCCTGTTCAAATACTATCATTGGTGGCCTGTTGCTATTAATGTAAACTGCATGTTGGTGTAATGCACACTGTGGTTCCATATATGCATGGGTTCTGTTTGCTATGCAAAGTTTGCAAATCTGTTGTTTTGGGTTAATGGGAATACTCATGCATGCTGTTATAACTAATCCTGGAATGTGTTTACCATTACTAACCAACATATGTTATAAAACTGCAACACCATAGCACAACTGGGAAGGCCACTCCCAGCAGATCCACCTCTCCCACCTCATCTGGCTGTGACACTGGGCCCCAGCACATCTGGGACCCACCCCGAGACCTCCTCGTCCACTGGTCCTGCACCACCTATGAGTGGAACTGCCTTAGGGGATGGGGCTCAACACCCCCAGTGGGCACGAACAGGATCCTGTCACCCAAAGTCAGGTTCGGGGTCGGGTACATAGCGAGCTCTGCAAGGAATTTGGAGATCTGCTACACCAGCTTGAGGCCTATGTGGCACATTTAGAGGTTCAGTCTGCCCCTCCTGCTACAGTGGTGACTCCCCATGGATAGGGACCTCAGTCCCACTGTATCCATTTGGGAGCTCGTGGACTTCCAATTACCAAACACCCATCCCTGTCCAAGGTGTTTACCCCCACATGTGTCATATCCTGCCCCTGTATGCTGTCTTGTTTATCTTCCTACCCAACCTACCCCCCCAAATATACCTACTATCCTTCCCCAACATCCTACTCTCGCCTAAAAAAAAAAAAAAAAAGGTAATCTGTTACCAAAAAGAATGTTGCCCCATACATAGCTGCCCATTTCACACATGTGTCCACTGGACACATGTAATCTGGTCGAATTGGCTTTACAACACATTATTTTTGTCCTCACCCCTCTCTCATGTGTTTGAGTGTCCAAATTTATCTCCAAATTCAGTATATATGCACAGCTGTTGCTGTAGAGGAAAAGGACAGCTATGGACCTTCCAAACACCCATCCTGCATATTCCTAGCTATCTTTCATATTGTTTTTCCCTCTTTGTTATAGGTTATAGGTTATAGGTTAGTACTAGGCTAACTGCCCTTATGGGCCATATTAAGCCTAGCCAATTACCCCATGTCAGAATCAAACCCATGCACCTTGTGTTTCTAAGGTAAGCACCTTAACCATTACGCCAACCTTCCACCTTTCACCACTTTCCTATCACCCCTTTTTTCTTTTCTTTTCTTTTAAAGAAATTAGCATGGGAGTAAGTGGGAGTAAGCAGTAGTAAGCGGGACTAAGCCTGTTTGTGCCGTGATAAGCAATGCCTACACAGACTAAGCACTTTTATGGCTAACCATCTGTCAGCATAGTTAACCGGAAGTTACCATTGGTTAACGCCATGCAAACCCACTTACAACTGCTTAAAAGTGCCTTAATCACTCTGTAGCCAACAGCCCTTTTTCTGCCCAGCAACAAAATAATCAGCCCTTGTAAGTCTTGAACCCAGGCTCCTGCTCACCACATTCACAGCAATTTACCATTAAGCCATCTGAGCTATAGATATGCCTGATATTTTTTCAAACATTCAACAGTAGAGAAAAGGTTTGTTAACATTAGTCATGTGTTGCACATAGATATAAATGTATATGTGTATGGAGATGCATACATGGAAACATTAATACATAATATATGTAGAGATATACATATAAAATATACATATATATATATATATATATATATATATATATATATATATATATAAAAGCAAATCTATGCATAAATATATATATCTATATATCTCAATATGTACGTAAACATTTTTATCAATATCAATATATACAAATATATACATATATCTGAATATATATATATATATATATATATATATATATATATATATATATATATATGTGTGTGTGTGTGTGTGTGTGTGTGTGTGTGTGTATATATATATATATCTATATATAACTATATACGTATGTATATATGTATATTATATATATATATATATATATATATATATATATATATATACACACACACACACACACACTGTAGATATATATATATATATATATATATATATATATATATATATATATATATATATATATATATATATATATGTATGTATATATATATATATATATATATA
>NC_056741.1:1706109846-1706112346 GCF_019279795.1 Protopterus annectens | reverse complement strand
TCTTATCATTACAGTGATTTACCAGAGAAATGATAATCTGTAAAACAGACCAGAAATATGAGCAATAAACCTGGACATCCTGAAACAATTCAGCCAGTTGACAGGTATGCTCAGATCCCCATTCTGCAATGAATCTGGACCAAGGTTGACAAAGTGCTGGGTGGACGCCATGAAAATGGGGATGTATCTGAAGTACTGGCATAGATAAGTTAACACAGTTGCTGTAGTAACACCATCCTGTGTGCTCTAACATATATTTACTGAAATAGCACAAGTAATTGAATTAGGACATTTGCTAGGGGTAATTACACATGTATTTGCAAATATATCAGGCACTACAGGGATGTAACAGCAGTGACAAAAAGACACCTGTGTGAAAATGCATACCCACAACCAGCATCACCACAGTCACCGTCATATACCGGTAAGTCAAGTGAACAATAGAGTATATGGACTGTGTGAACAAATGCATTATTGTTTGCCACTCACACAGAAGTCCTACATATACAGTCCCAATTCTCAGTGTAGTCTGAATCCCGACCTTGGTACAGGACATGTCTCAGTCTGACCCTACAAATACATGCAGCCAATAGATCAACAGAAACTGGAGCAGCATGCACGGTCAGGTAAAGATGGAGCCATAACACTTACATCCACCCCCCTCCATACACAGCCCAAATAACATGCACACATGACATGTGTACACAGTCATGACAGTCTGTTAACAATGGCCAGACATACATAGGCCTCTCACATGTAGAGTTCACCTCAGAATGTACAGGCTCAGGACTCATATCTAAGGACTCTTCCCTGACATGTCTGTGGGTCTACTACATCACTGAGATGGTAGCAGGAATGATATCAAGAAATAATGATAATAAATATGTCTGCACCTCATTGACATCTGGACAAAGCTTGACATCATTTGGGGACAGAGGCTCAAACACAGGGGTAGATTGGACATATTGCTGTCATACATTTGGACAATTACAGATGTTACTGGGTTTGTTGTAACATCCTTTATGAGGAATATGATGTTGGTAATACGAGTAGATGTTAGCATTTACTGACTGCATTCCCCAGAGTCCACGACTGATTTACTAATGACACCAACTGTCTGGGGAACAGACAAAACATAACAGACTGACGTGGCTAGTCTGTGGACAGCATGCCAGTGGAGAGGTATGTCAGAGACATATCACTGTCAGTCATGAAATCACTCACTAAATGCATGTCCACACAAACCCTGTCAATCTATCAATCCACCATGTGTATAACAGCACTGATGACATAGAATCTGTTCATAAATCTGGGGATATGTCCCCCACATTGTTTGCCTGTCTCCACATGTCCTGTCCTGTGAAGTATTGTCACCTACTGTATGTGAATCTGTAGGCCACCACTTCTGTAATATCCTACACACATGCAAGGAAAAGGGGCAAGGCCCACATTAAGGAATGTCCCATATGTCGGAACCAGCAGCAGTGTCCAGGCCCACAGAACAATACAGTGTGGGCACCTACATAGTGGTATGGCCTTAGCAATACCTGCCATCTGCACATCTGTACAGAGGACAGACAGGAAGTAGATAGCCAACAGGTTATGCATTAGGATGAATGTTGTGATAGACAGACATCTGAAACTGAAAGGTATGCCATTACTACATGACAGTAGTCCTCAATGACATGTCCAAAAAACATAGTAGTCTACTGTTAATATCAACATATCAGATCAATATCCAATAAAAGATAAATAACAACATGCAGCTCAAACACCAAGAACAAGATCGTCAGTACTCAGAGTCCCAGCTTTGCATGCAGGAGTGTATGGTTCTAGTACTACAATTTGCAATCTACTCTTACTTGGAAAAGCAATGTTAAAAATACTAACATAATGATACAATATGTGTTAAACTATTTTTGTCAACCAGTGCACTGTAGCTGGTGTAACGTGCAAGTGTGACTGCATATAACCTGAGATACTACCAATGTATGAAACAAATACAAAGAGAAAAGACTGTGGTACTACCCATGTATACCCAGGTGTCCCATACAGTATAGTCACACCCCTTGATACTGTAATGACAGCACATAGAAGCATGTTATTTACAGGAAATTAAATACATTTATTAAAGATGTTACTACCCTGTTATTTTATCAGACTGGAATGTGACCAATGGTTACCAGAGCTGAGCTATACTTAGCAGGTTTAAGCATTGCTTAAATGTAAATGGTAAGCAGATTTGCAAACTGGTAAGCGAAGCCTACATGGTGTAAGCACCTATTAATTTAAACATATGTTAGCACCACTTGCCATCATGCAAACCCATGCAAACACTCTTAAAGCTGCTCAAAACTGCCTTAATCACTCTGTATCCAACAGTTCTTGCTCTGCCTAGCAACAAAATAAACAGCCCTTGCAGGCCTTGAACCCAGGATCATGTATACTATAGTCAAAGCAATTCATGAGCAAGCCACCTCACCTGTACAATTTTAGAATG
>NC_056741.1:1706077346-1706107346 GCF_019279795.1 Protopterus annectens | reverse complement strand
CATTGGCTATTGGAGGAACTACACACCTGCTCTGCATCCAATTAGCAAGTGGGGATTCCCAACAGGTGCACAGGCCATCACCTGGTCATGAGCATCACCTACAAAAGCCACCTATTCAAACCAGCTCTATCCCTGTCTATCCAGAGAGAGAGTGAGAGAGTGAGAGAACAAATAAAACATAAATTGATAAAGAGAAGAAAGAAAAAAAGGTAAGTGGAACATGTCAGTATGTAATTGAATATAGTACTTGGTCTGCAATAATGGAAAATATGATTTGGAGGAATATATGTCCCAACAAGACTTGCTGTACTAATGTCCTGCTGAACAGCTGTTATGGCCATAGCATCTGGCCCTCTCTGCAGTGGGAGACATCACAGACACAGCTCTTCACATAATGTCCAGATTTTCTCATCATAGTTTTTTTTTCTGTTCATCCTGAAATCTGTACTTTTCTGGCAAATAGCTGGGGATTGACATCATCAAGTAATGACAAACACTTGAGTTTAAAACTCCACATCCTTAAGAATATTCATGGTAATGCAAAATGTATCATTCTACAAATGTCCTATTTGTAACAGAAATATTTAAAGTCTGTCCCTATTTATCCCCCCATCATTTTAGGCTTTGTCCAGATGTGATGCTCTGAGAGGTTGCAAGGTAGGATCTCAGCTCAGGAGCCTGACTCACCCTGGGAAAGGACAGCTCATATATGACAACCTCTGGGGCGTCTGTCAAACAGTTGTGACTGTGCACTGCTAGTCCAGTTAATGGGATGTTGTCCATATCCATGTTACCTGTGAATATGAGTATGACACTTATTTGTCTTGTAAAGCTAAGAGACCTATATAGGGCATGTACATAGTAAAGTACTGTTGCAGACGTGTGTTGAACTGCATGTGATATATTGAATTAATAACATTCAACTGTACAGTGTTCTGCTGGACAATAAACACATTTGTGACTGATATCTGTGGTGACATACACATATACCTGTGTTATGTCAGCCAAACCATTGGCAGGTCTGTGAGCAATGACATTGGAACATAATAGCCTACTTATGACTGTTGGACATCTTCCAGGTTATCACAGTGATGTCAAACTCTACTGTGCAATCAACGTACTAATATGTATTGTGCAGCTATATTAATACAGTATCAACACTGATGTCCCTTTTGACATCCATTTATGTGTGCCATTGTCCAAACATACTGCTGTAACAGGGTGAGAAATATGATTGAGCAGCAAGACTGTAAATACAGTGTGCCATACTAACATAGAACAGAAATGTATACCAGGTATCCCTTGAGCACATGTATGTATGCATATGTTCAGCTGGAAGGCACAAAACATGGGTTTCAAGCAGTCAGATACATAGGTTGTGCAAGGTGCACGTGTGTAATATCAGTGTCAGTGTATACAACAGACATAAATGTGTTCAGCTACTAGTTGTTGCATTGCCCTGACACTGATGTGGGTACTAGAGTAGGCATGATTATCAGGTATTAATTGGAGAAGTGTCCAACTGTGCTATGACCCTCTGTCCAGGCCTTCCACTACCAGCTATATCAACACCTATATACAGTGGATATCACAAGTGTACACACTCCTGTTGGAATGCCAGGTTTGTCTGCGTATGATAATCAGACCACAGAAGATCATTTCATAATGTTTCTCATTTTGAAGCTGACCCCTAACCTGTACAATTCCATTGAAATACAATCAAAGGTGTTTCTAGGAAGGTGAGCAACTATTGCCAAATGAAGATGTGCCATGATGTTAGAGTCCAAACCAAGACAAATGAATGCTGTAACCATCTCAAGAGGTGCATACACAACATATCAGTTTAGGGGTGTGCACATTCATTCAACTGGCTTACTTTACTGATTATTATTTCCATATGTTTTCACAGACCAGATTGTTATGTTTTCAATTAAATTGTACAGGCTATAGGTCACATTACAGATGGGAATCGTTTTGAAATGAGTTATTGTGGTGTTATGTTCCAATTGCACAAATACAAGGCATTGTAACAGTGGCATGTACCCTTTATATCTACTGTAACTATATGGACTCAGCAGTATCTGACCTGTATAACCAGCCTCCACCAAGGTAGAGTAATCCCCTTTGGTGGACAGCAGCAATACACAAACCACATAATAGGTTGCTATATTGGCTGTACAGGGACACATAGGTGCAAGCAACAACTTGGAATCAAGTCCACCTATATCTGAGCAAGCATGTAATTTCACAGGTGACTTCCTGTAAGGCTGACTATGACTACAAATCAGAAATATCCACACCACCAAGGACAACTGCAACTATGTCTCCACATATGTTCTAAGTCTCAGAGGAAACAACACAATTCACCCTGTACTGGGGGTAAAGAACACCTCATACAGACATGCCATGGATATAGGCAACCAACATCACACAGGTTAGGAGGGAACATCACCACCCTGTCCACTCCAGTTGCACAGGAAGATATGCACATCAACCACACTCCTTCCCTCAGCAATGGCAAGCATATACATATTGTCTACTGATGGCAACAACAGCATATCTCCATGGGGCATAATAACCTTACTGTCTGCCTCCTACATGAGCTCAGGCATGTGCTCACAGCTCCATCACACACCACAGTCAAACACAGACCTGCCATCATCACATACCATCCACATGGAAGATGGCCACTGTCAACCCTCTACACAGAAATGAATGGAGAATAGAGGATTATGCAATCAAGTGTCCAACATTAAGGGAATAAGATAGCACAGTGCCAGGAGTGTAATGCAAGCTGCTATAGCCATGATAGCTTGGAGGGTTATGGTGTAGTGTGGATTATTTGCAAAATATCCACTGTTAATGTGCAATTTGACAACCGTATGAGGTCCTGTGACCTTTTTCCTGTTTATGTCTTCCAGATAACATGCAGAGGCCTTGCCTACTGGCATTCTCTGTTGGGAAAACTGACATCATCACCCAATATGTGATTGGACATTATGCCCTGTTATTTGGATGAAGAGCAGAAGATGTGCAGGAGAGAAACACCCTGTGGAACAGTGTGGTCCACAGGGTAAATAATATCGGCCTGCACAGCAGAACTTACGAGCATGTGTAGCATTGGGCCACCAAACTCATCTGCCATGCCCATCAATGGGCTGCTGCTGTAGAGAGGGAACGGCTAGCCATAGGTGGGGGCCCAGCCATCCATCCCCCACTGACACCCACCGAGGAGCTCCTTGCCAAACTTGGGGCGCCTACCCAATGCACAAACCATGAAGCTGAGGGAAGCATTGTGGAGGTGGGTTGCACACACACACACACACAGACACACAGACACACACACACACACACACACACACACACACACACACACACACACACACACACACACACACTGGACAAGAAGCGTGAAGGTAAGGCCCAAGTAGGGATTAGTACATTAATGTATCAGACATGCATGTATTTGTATTGTATCTACATCCATGTGTCAGATCTAATTGCAGTTGTGGATGGGGTTTTCTAATGCACAGAGGTGCACATCTATGGCGAGGACAGGACATTGTGTATTATTGCAGTTAGTACTGTAGATGTGCAGACATGCTGCATCCATCCTGTACCAAGGCCACATGTGAGTCTGCTGACAGTAACTCCCCCTCACAACTACCTAGGACCCTCTGGTCTGCATATAGGATAGCAGCCTGAAGCTGGTAAGTATGACATTGTCCTGTTGTTGCCTGGCAATACCCCAGGCATGTGAAGGGCATGCAATTTGCCATGCACACAACCATCAGTAATAGCTATATTGCTTTATGTAATAGCTATATTGCTTTTTGTGCATGTTCACTTGTGCTGCGGTTAACTGCATTGCATCACAATGGTCACCACTGGAGCCTATCTGACATGAATTCAACATTCCTGTAGCATACCTCACAACTTGTCAGTGCCAAGACATCTGGACAGAAGCCAGCAAAATGGGCTAGACAAATGGCCTAAGGTATGGACATGTGTGACACAATAGTGGTATACAGTGGATAAAAATTGTGTACACACCACTGTTAAGATGCAAGGTGTTCCTGTTACATATTAATTAGGACCACAGTATGTCAGTCCACACCTTTTCAGCCTTTAATGTGACCCATAACAGGAACAGTTCACTTTTAAAACCAAGCATTTGGACTCATGTATTGCACCTACAAGGCTGGCCACCTGTGAGGGTGGCAGATGTTGTATCAGCATGATGTTTCAGTCAGGTGTGATAGCTCATGCTGCCATATGTGTCAGTACACTCACTGTGGTCTGTTTCACTACAATATCACATACATGGGCATTGTTAAGGCACACAGACCACTTCCAACCATGTATAGGTTGCAAACATATGGATATTCCAGACACATCTGTACAGAGGACTGTACAATGGTTTAACCTGCTGCATGTGAGGCAGATGCTGTTACCACACTATATAAAGTAATGGCAGTGGGAGGTGGTAACCAGCTGTGTATGGTATACACATCAAAATGGTATAAGGCCCACAAGATATGATCCTCACACGTGCACACAAACAGTTGCTAACATGGGATTAGAACTATTGCCTATCTAGGTATTCCTACTAAAGTGCTACACAGTTATCAGGCATGCCACAGAGCTTATACATTTCCATCTATTCCAAAGTACTTCTAAGGTGGATCAACAGGACTACTAAATTGGAGTGAGGGGAAGTGTAAAGGATTGCACACAGGTCAAAAATGGTGTAACCCACACACTACATGATTCTCACACAAACACATCCAAACAGTTGCCAGTAGGGTGATTAAAACTCCAGCCTATCTAGTTATTGTTACTGTACTGATATGCAGTCATCAGAAGCGCCACAGAGCTGATACATTTTCACCTAGTCCAAAGGTACTTCTGAGGTGGATGACATCAACAGGACTACTTGATTGGGGCAAGAGGAAATGTTTCACCAAAAAAGAAAAAACAAACTTTCGAAAACACAAAAGTGAAGAACCAGGAGCAAACACCAAGATACACGAACAAATTTAATAAGTGCTTTCGGGAAAACTTGTATCTTCCCTTCCTCAGACAAGCTATTACATACCAAAACAGATGTATAAAAACTTTTTTAAAAATCAATCAATTAATTAAATCATTTAAGTAAGAAAAAGAAAGAGCGTGAGGCAGATATAACTTCAGCGTATCACAACTGTTACGCTATTCCATATATGTTATCTATGCGCCAAGGGCAAAAAAGTTAAATGGTTGAAAAGTTACCATAAAGTTACCAAGCAGACCAATGTTTCCAAAGCATTCCCAGCGTGAGGCAGGTACAGCTTCAGCGTATCGCAACTGTTACGCTGTTCCAAATATGTTATATATGTGCCAAAAGCAAAAAAGTTAAATGGTTAAAAAGTTACCAAAAAGTCACCAAACAGACCAATGGTTCTGACGCATTCCCAGCTTCTTTCAGCAAATTTTAAGAATGTTACCAGCTGGACTAAGATGTATAAGCATAACCAGCTGAACTGCTCCGTACTATCGACCAAAACTTGCAAACCAGTATTCGAACAATATAATATCTGTAGCATTCCACTTCTTGGCCAATAAATCCCTTATTTAGAAGAAGCAACTTTCATTTCACCTCATTACACTGACAGAAGATGGATCGACCAAGATAGTAATCCAAAGCTTTATATTTATTCAATGCCCCCTTACTACCCCCTTCCCTCATACCTCTTTCCTTCCAATATCCCTCCCTTATATCTGACCTCACAGCTCTATACTTGTCTTCTACTTCATTTTTATTTTTTATTTTCCTCTTACACTACCCTTTTATACCCTCCTACTACCTCTTACTGACCCTCTTCCACTCCTCCCTCTCCTATAGGTTTTTTATCATTTCTCCTATCTTAGCCACTTCTAGTGCCTTCCCTAACTCCTACTATAATACTCTCGAATTATGCCTCCCAACTTCCTTACTATGCTCACACTTACAGTTCCACTCCTTACCATCCTGTTCTCTGCATACCTTCTTACCTTCTTTGAAAACCCTCTTTCTGTCCACTCCATCTACCCCAACAAACACGCCTCAACTCTCACAAATACTTCTCCCATTTTACACTCCAACATTACTTTTAATCCCAACTATCTCTCACCTAAATACCACAGACTCTCCCACCTTAAGTATGTCCATCCTACCAATAAGAAACTAATACTACAAATCTTTCTAAAGAACCATTTAATAACCAAACCAAATCTTCCTACATTACAAGATGGAGACATCCACCCTAATCCTGGGCCAACTTATCCCTCTCCCAAAACTAATAGACCTAAAATCAATGACTCCCTCCTTATAGGACACCTTAACATTCATAGTATAAATAACAAAATAGCTCAATTACATGCCCTCCTAGATATCCATTCTTTTGACATTCTCTGCCTCTCAGTGACCTGGCTCAAACCAGATACAAAAGACACTGATATCACACCCCAAGGCTATAGTATAATAAGACTTGACCGACCAAAACATAAAGGTGGTGGAGTAGCAATTCTTTTTAAGAATCAGCTTAATATCTCTACTCTTCCAGCTTATCCTACCCCAGATTGCAAAGTAGAAGCGATCATAACAAAACTCCAAATAAACATCAAGAAATCCCTTTACATTATCTGCATCTACCTGCCACCTGGAAACAATATACCCATACTAGAACCCTTTCTTAGCTGGGTATCTACTACTTACCCCCAAGAAACTATAATTCTAGGTGACATCAATGTTGACTGGAACACTATCAATGCAGATAATCCTTCCTCTCATATGAACCTATATGGTTTCACCCAGACTATTACTTCAACCACTAGAATCAACAAGCCTAACAATAAAGAGAGTATTCTAGACTGGATACTCATAAACAAAGTCAAACAGGCCTACAAAGCAGGAACCCTGCCTGATGATATAAGTGATCATTCTTTAACCTATATCACTAGAGAAAAAACTGAGTTCCCAAACCTCCCTAACATTCAAAAAATACGCTCTACAAAACATTTTAATATAGACCTATTTCAAAATGAACTCAGCAAATGCAACTGGAGCACCTTAAAATCTCTTCCTCTAGAAAATGCAGTATCATACTTTAATACCACTTTCTTATCCATTCTCGACAAACATGCTCCTGAACGCACCATCAGAATGAAACCCAATATTGCCCCATGGCTCTCTAAAGAAACTAAAAAGCTAATTCTCTCCAGAAATAAAGTCTGGGACAAATGGAGATGCCATAGAAATTCCCTCGATCTTCTTCATTTCCGCCAACTTAGAAACTCGACTAAAAAAGCAATAATTACTGACAAAAAAACCTTCTATTGTAAACTTCAACAAACTCATCATAACAATCCCAAACAGTTTTGGTCATCTATTAATAGACTCCTTTCCCCAGGAACATCCAAAACTCCCACCCCTCTTAATGCTGACCCAGATACTCCCCACCTCACTGCAAATGCTTTCAACTCTTTTTTTTACTGACACTATTCTATCACTAGCTAGACAACTTAGCACTAATAACTCCTGCCCACCTATAAACCAAAGACACCCTTCAAATAACTTTAAAATACAACCTATTCCTACATCTTTCATCTCTAGACTTATTCACAAACTGAAGCCTTGTACCCCTTGTGCTGACAAGCTCCCTTCACTTTTTCTCCAAAAAGCTGCCAAAGAAATTGCATATCCAGTATCTATACTTATAAGCAGGACAATCCAAGAGGGAACCATCCCAGACATCTGGAAAATATCCCATATTATCCCATTACATAAAGGTGGGAATTCCATTGAGTACTCAAACTATAGACCAATTGCCCTCCTTTCTCCTTTAGCAAAAATAATGGAAAAATGTATTCACCAACAACTTTTACAGCATCTCTCTCAAAACAACATAATAGCAAACTGTCAGCACGGTTTTAGACCACATCACAGTACTACCACTGCTCTCCTATCATTTGTAGATACTATCAATAGGAACCGCACCGGCAACCTTCTCTCTTCTGCTCTCTTCATCGACCTCTCTAAAGCTTTTGATATGGCCAACCACTCCATTTTAATTAACACTCTTACATCCCTCTCATTTGATAATCTTGCCATTAACTGGTTTACATCCTACCTCAGCAATAGACAACAAGCAGTTCGTTGGGAAAACCAAATTTCCTCACTCACACCCGTTTCCATTGGTGTACCTCAGGGCTCCATTCTAGGACCTCTTTTCTTCTCCCTGTTCATCAATGATCTCCACTTAGCTATCCCTCAAGTAACCTGTATTCAATATGCAGATGACTCCACCCTTATCTGCTCTGCTTCATCTCCTAATGAACTTTCATCTATTACTCAAAATGTCTTCAACACTGTAGAAACTTGGTTCACCAGATGCAACCTCCTCTACAATGCCAAAAAAACTAAACTTCTCCTTTTCTCTCCTAGCACACGGTCCACTCCCTTGGATTTCACCATCTCCTCAAATAATGCCACTCTCATTACTCCTGATCCAACAACAAAACTATTAGGAATAACAATTGATAACCTCTCCTTTGATCAGCATATCAACAACACCATTAAAATAGTCAATAGAAAACTAGGAAGCCTATATAGAATTAAACCTTTCCTAACCTCATCATCCAGAGCCAAGATTGCCCACTCCCATCTTTTGTCAACTCTTCTTTATGCCTCACCAATTTTTACTAACCTTAGGAAAGCCAACCTTAGCAAACTGGCTATTTGCTACAACAACATTGCCCGTTTTGCCACTAGTAACCCTTTTAGAACTCATCACTGTATTAACCTGAAACTTCTAGGCTGGCTAGAACTACAAAATCTTCTGTTAATCCCCCAACTCACTATTGCCCATAAAATTCTATATCAACCCAATAAAACCCCTATACTTTCTAAACTTTTAATCCCTTATAACAACCTAAACTCCCTTCGCTCTTCCAGTAAACTTATGGCTACTATAACAAAGACTAATAATTCTGCTGGTGACTCTCTATTCAATAATACTGTAGGAAGGAACTGTAATCTGCTTCCTAGCGATATAACACTTACCACATCTCTGCCTCTCTTTAAACATAAAATCAAAGATTACTTCCAAAGCCACTGGCTCTGTTCCTGTACAAAACCTGACTAATTTTTTACCTCTTCAGTGCTTTCCTACTACTCTGCGCTTTACTACTACTTTACTTTCTTTCTCTCTTTTCTGAGTCTGCTTCAGTCTATCTCCTTTTAGAGTTTTTTGTTTCTTCTTTCCCCTATGTTAATCTCTCTCTTCCATTTTTTTAACATTTCCCTCTCTTTTCTTAAACTGCTTCCCTTCCTCCTCTCCTACTATAGTGTTTCTCTTTCTCCTTTTGTTACTAAGATTAGTTCTATATAATATTATAAGTCAATTTTGCTCTCTGTTTTGTGCCTTGTTCTTGATGTTATTACAGCTAATAATGTTATTCTTAGAAATGTGATTCTCTTCATGTGTATATCTGTTATTGGGTACTATATTTTTTTTTATTTGTCTTTTCATCTATGATGATTTGTCCATTTGCTTGTTTATTTTTGACTTTTTTTTGTTAAAATTTGTGTGGAGCTTTTCTCCCCGGGCCTCTACTGAAAATGGAAATGTATCCAGCTAGACTAGCCCGGTCAACAAATGTAAAATAAAATAAATATACAACAGATTGGCTAGCGCTTTCACCCGTAGGCTTCATCAGGCCACTTATAACTGATATGCAATTCAAATATATTTATAGTGCTATTTAAATTAACGTCACTTCCTTTAGTTAATACATCACTTCTTCCACATTTTCCAATTTGTGCACAACTATGCATATTATGTTTAAAGAACCATCAATATGCAAAAGCTAAAATAAAAAACTACAATAAAAACATAGTCATTCTTAGTAGAAATACTAGTATAATAAAGATAGGTTACCTTAATAATTAAAATCAACTTAGTTTTATAACTTTGCACGTGCTTTGATAGTATATGAAAATGGTATTAATATTATAAACTACTAAGCGCTATATCTAACCTATAACTATAATGAATGTCACATATTTAATCTAATATTAATATTAATGACAGTATGCACTATATCTGTACAATTTGCCATGCAAGGGCAAACGTATAATAAGGCAAACATATAATAAAACACATAAATGAAATTGGGCAAATTAATTTAGACAATGCTAGCACCAATGCATTTTTAACTGATAAAAATATTCTATAAAAATATATATGCATATATAAATTAATTTATACATAAAAAGAACCAACCAAATATTCAAATGGAACATTTGTAATGATATCACTAAATTATATACACCTAAAAACATTTAATAAACTATCTACTATTCCTAACTAAATTATTAGATGCATATGTATATATATGGTAATAAGTACATCATACTTGCATATGTAATACATATCGAAAAGTGCATATACAGTATAAATATGCTAATTTCATATTAGATGTTTAGTTTTCATATTATATGCATAGTTGTGCGCAAATTGGAAAATGTGGAAGAAGTGATGTATTAACTAAAGGAAGTGACGTTAATTTAAATAGTACTATAAATATATTTGAATTGCATATCAGTTATAAGTGGCCTGATGAAGCCTACGGGTGAAAACGCTAGCCAATCTGTTGTATATTGAATAAATATAAAGCTTTGGATTACTATCTTGGTCGATCCGTCTTCTGTTGGTGTAATGAGGTGAAATGAAAGTTGCTTCTTCTAAATAAGGGATTTATTGGCCGAGAAGTGGAACGCTACTGATATTATATTGTTTGAATACTGGTTTGCAAGTTTTGGTTGATAGTACGGAGCAGTTCAGCTGGTTATGCTTATACATCTTAGTCCAGCTGGTAACTGAAAAAAGCTGGGAACGCTTCAGAACCATTGGTCTGTTTGGTGACTTTTTGGTAACTTTTTAACCATTTAACTTTTTTGCTTTTGGCGCATATATAACATATTTGGAACAGCGTAACAGCTGCGATATGCTGAAGCTGTACCTGCCTCACGCTGGGAATGCTTTGGAAACATTGGTCTGCTTGGTAACTTTATGGTAACTTTTCAACCTTTTAACTTTTTTTACCCTTGGCGCATAGATAACATATTTGGAATAGCGTAACAGTTGTGATACGCTGAAGTTGTATCTGCCTCACGCTCTTTCTTTTTCTTACTTTAATACTTTTGCCTTATAAGGAGCATGTTTTAACAGCCAATATTTATATTTTCATATTTATTACTACATTTATGTTTTTATTGGCTGTTTTAATAATGGCAGAAATAGAGGAAGTACAAGTTGAACTTCCATATGTACCGGGAAATAACATGGATAATTTAATTAGATTCCAAAACTATGTAGAAGGGAAAGAAAATCCACTAAAAACATATGATGTTGGAGATGCTACGATGGAGGAAGAGATTAGTAAGGGAGCCAATACTAAAGGACTGTCCACGTTGTTGCACTAGATGGAAATGGACTTTGTAAAGCTTAAACGTCTTCAACTTCAAAGGCAACACTTTGAAGTATGTGTGGAACGACGAATCATACCCAGGGGACTTTGTATATTGAAAATGCCAACCACAGGCACCAGATATCCTGAACTATTGTACCAATGGCAGAAAATTAACATAGATACAAGCATACAATACATGACATTGTTGAATGATTATTTTTTTTACCTGAAGAAAAAGCACTTAGGGAACATGTAATGGAACAGCAGAAAAGTATATACTCCATGTTCCCTAAACAACTAGCAGATAAAAGTGTTGAAAAATTATTGGATAATGTCTATTTGTTTGAGAAAAAGTTGTTGGAACAAAAACAGAATAAAATAAATAGAGATACTAGAGATTTTGCAAGGGGCCAGGTCTTTACTTGGCCCAGAGAGGAGAAAATGGATAATGCTAACACTTTTAACAAAATAAGTGATAAAAGAGGTACAAATATGGAAAGAAAAAAATTTAATATAGAAGGGTCCTTGAAACAAGATAATTTAAAGAATAGTACTAAAGTAAATGAAAATACTAATAAAGAAGCTAGTGGTACTTCAAGTGGTATAGTGGCCACCAATCATAATTTAGTAACTGTAGTAGCAGATGTACACTGTGAACATAGAGAAATTCACTTAGATAGGGACATTCACTCAGATAACAAAGAAATTGGAGATGGTGTAAATGTAGATGAAAATGTTCAAGCAGGAAGAATAGAAGATATGACTAATGGTACAGAACAAAATAAAGTAGATATGGTGGTCAGGAGGAAAATTATAAACTTTAATACTGTAGATACTACTGAAATGACCCCTTTCCCCATAGGAGAGAAATGGAAGGGAGGAGGCAGGGACAGGTCAATAAGTCGGGGAAGGCAAAAGAGGAGATATACAGATACAGAACCAATGGGGCCCACAATAAAAAAGATGTGGACCAAGAATGTCACTCATTAATATGGAATATATCAAGTAAAATATTAACAACAGAGGAGAAAGAAATACTTGAAAAAGGACTAACTTTCATACCAACGATTAAAAGTGATATAACAGAAACTATAACTGACTTAAAATTATTTGTAAGGAATGTCCAATTAAAAATAAGCCTAGGCGGAACATCAGGAATGGTTAATGACTGTACACTAAGAAAACCTAGTACCTTTGTACCTTAGTTACATCCCCTATTAGAAGCATATTCAAAGTTAGTAGAAGAAGAATTACATAGAAACAGTAAACAAAAATCTAATAAAGATCAAATGAAAAAAGGAAATTTGACCTATAAAGCTCGAAAAACTTTGCAGCTCTTAAAAAATAACCCATACATAATGATTAGACCCGCTGATAAGGGAGGACCTACTGTTGTCATGGATATGGATAAATACATTTATAGCATGTATCTGATGTTAAGTGACACTAAATATTACGAAGAGATTAGTACGACAGAAGTCGACCGAATCATTAATAACGTTACTAGGTATATACAACATCTATACTTAGAAGGGCGAATATGTCAGGAATTGTATGAATTTTGCCAAGTAGAGGAACCTAGAATACCATGCATACAAGGGGTTCCTAAAATCCATAAAGACCCAGTTGAACCACCTATGAGGCCTATTGTTTCTGGGAGAGGATGGATAACAGAACCCCTGTCATTATATGTAGAGTCTAAACTTAGACCAGTAGTTGAGAAATATACATATATACTTAAAGACACCAAACAATTTTTAACTATGTTGTATGGTTATATGGCAATAGAAACTATAGTACCGTATTATTGGTTAGTTACTTTGGATGTAGTATCGTTATTTACTAATATTCCCAATATAGCAGGAGTTGAAAGTATACGTAAATGTTTAATACAAACTGATGTCTATACTATATCACAGATAGAAAGTATATGCTGTCTCATGAAAGTGATATTAAATAATAATGTTTTTACATTTAAGAAAAATATATATATACAGAAGGATGGCGTGGCTATGGGCACATCATGTGTGAATAGCTACGCCAACCTCGTCATGGCTAATTGGGAACATGATTACTTGTTTGAATTGGAGTCTTTCAAACAAAACGTAGCATTTTA
Organism: Protopterus annectens; assembly: GCF_019279795.1. NCBI lineage: Eukaryota > Metazoa > Chordata > Ceratodontiformes > Protopteridae > Protopterus > Protopterus annectens. The sequence goes on along the minus strand of NC_056741.1, from coordinate 1,706,093,737 downwards.
TGTTCGATTTGTGGATGATTTGTTCCTTATTTGGAAATTTGATCATGAACAGTTGAAAATTTTTGTCCAAGAGGTTAATTCATTAACTGGATTTTTAAAATTCACTATGACAGCGTCTCAGGAGTATATATCATATCTAGATGTATTCATAGAGAAAATAATGGGCAGGTATTTAAACACTGGAGTCCATCGTAAGGCATGTCATAGGAGCTCATACTTGCACAGGTCTAGCATGCACCCTAATTACATCTTTAAGAATGTGGTTAGGGGGCAGGCTATGTGAGTATCAAGATTGAACTCAACAGATATAGGGTATAATCAAGAAATTAAGAATTTAAAACAACAATTTACCCAGAGATCCTGTAAAATATGGGAGATAGATGAAGCCCTAGTTGACCTTGAGGAGTTAAGAAAATGGAGAGCATATCCATTTTTTGCAGATCAGAGTCAAATGGTGGTAGATTGTATAGAAAGAAATAATTATAATACTGAAAATATGAAAATAGGGATATACTATACACAAGATGTAAATGTAGTTAGGGATGCATATAGTAAGTATTGGGAACTTTTACAGGTGGACACTGCCATCTCAGAAGTTGTAGGAAAGGAGCCCAAATTGCTATATAAAAATAAGTTGAATTTGTATAGGATGCTATGTGGCCCAAATAGAGTGGACTATGAGGATATTGGCCAGAAGAAGACAGATAATACTAAACCATGTGGGAGATGTAAATTTTGTGACACTATAGATAAATCAGTAACATTCATACACCCAGTAACCCAAGAACTGTTTAAATTCCACTGTGAGATAAACTGTGAGACCACACACGTGGTATATCTAGCCACGTGCCAGTTATGCCCAGCTTTCTATGTGGGAAAGACAGATAGACGGCTCAGAGATAGAGTGAGGGAGCATCTCTACATCATTAGGATAAATTCAGAGAGGAATGCACTGTCCAAACATGTAGCACTGACCTCCACGGAACACAAATTTAAATTTAAAGTTGTGTATGTTTAATAAACCTACTATACATAGAGGCACTCTACGCAACACCACTGAATGTAATGAAAGTAAGTGGATAATTAAACTTAGGGCGGATCGTGAACCAGGACTTAATGATAGGGTCCCCATTAAACCTATGTTGAAAAATAGAAAAATAAAAGTCAAATGAATTAATGAGTTCTTGTACCTAAGCATCTAATATGAAATTAGTGTATTTATACTGTATATGCACTTTTCGATATGTATTACATATGCAAGTATGATGTACTTATTACCATATATATATATATATATATATATACATATGCATCTAATAATTTAGTTAGGAATAGTAGATAGTTGATTAAATGTTTTTAGGTGTATATAATTTAGTGATATTATTACAAATGTTCCATTTGAATATTTGGTTGGTGCTTTTTATGTATAAATTAATTTATATATGCATATATATTTTTATAGAATATTTTTATCAGTTAAAAATTCATTGGTGCAAGCATTGTCTAAATTAATTTGCCCAATTTCATTTATGTGTTTTATTATGTGTTTTTTTTATTATATGTTTGCCTTATTATACGTTTGCCCTTGCATGGCAAATTGTACAGATATAGTGCATACTGTCATTAATATTAATATTAGATTAAATATGTGACATTCATTATAGTTATAGGTTAGATATAGCGCTTAGTAGTTTATAATATTAATACCATTTTCATATACTATCAAAGCGCGTGCAAAGTTATAAAACTAAACAGTTGATTTTAATTATTAAGGTAACCTATCTTTATTATACTAGTATTTTTACTAAGAATGACTATGTTTTTATTGTAGTTTTTTATTGTAGTTTTTGCATATTGATGGTTCTTTAAACGTAATATGCATAGTTGTGCGCAAATTGGAAAATGTGGAAGAAGTGATGTATTAACTAAAGGAAGTGACGTTAATTTAAATAGGACTATAAATATATTTGAATTGCATATCAGTTATAAGTGGCCTGATGAAGCCTACGGGTGAAAACGCTAGCCAAACTGTTGTATATTGAATAAATATAAAGCTTTGGATTACTGTCTTGGTCAATCCATTTTCTGTTGGTGTAATGAGGTGAAATGAAAGTTGCTTCTTCTAAATAAGGGATTTATTGGCCAAGAAGTGGAACGCTACTGATATTATATTGTTCGAATACTGGTTTGCAAGTTTTGGTCGATAGTACGGAGCAGTTCAGCTGGTTATGCTTATACATCTTAGTCCAGCTGGTAACATTCTTAAAATTTGCTGAAAGAAGCTGGGAACACTTCAAAACCATTGGTCTGTTTGGTGACTTTTTGGTAACTTTTTAACCATTTAACTTTTTTGCTTTTGGCGCATATATAACATATTTGGAACAGCGTAACAGTTGCGATACGCTGAAGCTGTACCTGCCTTGCGCTGGGAATGCTTTGGAAACATTGGTTTGCTTGGTAACTTTATGGTAACTTTTCAACCATTTAACTTTTTTTACCCTTGGTGCATAGATAACATATTTGGAATAGCGTAACAGTTGTGATACGCTGAAGTTGTATCTGCCTCACGCTCTTTCTTTTTCTTACTTTAATACTTTTACCTTATAAGGAGCGTGTTTTAACAGCCAATATTTATAATTTCATAATTAATTAAATCAGTTGCAATTAAAATTTAAAACAGCAATGCACTTCTAACCATGCCCTCATTCATAAAAAATAACCCACACTGAAAATAACACGTTGACAGTCTAAAGCCTTGAGAAACAATTATTCTAAATTCAAGGCTTATTAATCTTAGCTTGTGTTAGTTTCTTAAACTACAAAAACTTAAAAATAATAAAGAAATATGTAACAAAATATATAAAACGTACTAAACATATAATAGCAAAGAAGTTAAAAAATATAAATATACACCCACACTCAAAGTTATCTTCGCAGCGACAAATTTTTTTTATGAATGAGGGCATGGTTAGAAGCGCATTGCTGTTTTAAATTTTAATTGCAACTGATTTAATTAATTGATTGATTTTTTTAAAAAGTTTTTATACATCTGTTTTGGTATGTAGTAGCTTGTCTGAGGAAGGGAAGATACAAGTTTTCCCGAAAGTGCTTATTAAATTTGTTTGTGTATCTTGGTGTTTGCTCCTGGTTCTTCGCAAGAGGAAATGTGAAAGGTCGTACACAAGTCAGAAATGCTATAAGCCAGACAGCACATGATTCACACACACACACACACACACACACACACACACACACACACACACACACACACACACACACACACACACACACACACACACATGATTCACACAGTATTGGGATTAGAACTCCTGCCTATCTAGTTATGTCTACTATAGTGTTACGCAGTTACCACATGTGCTACAGAGCTTACTGAACATTCACATGGCCAAAGCTGCTGATAACTGCACAGCTGCGGTAAAGTATTGCAGGTGACAGACAGTCTGCCTTCTTTTCCACGCTTACATCATACTAGTTCTTTATGTCTTGCATTTCAACTGGCATTATGACTAGGCACTTCACCAAGTTATTGTATCAAGAAGTGTGTCACACCCGGGAGCTGTCAGCAGTACTCGTTCATCACAGATGTAGCCCCAGTACTTACTAGTCATGTCCACCCCTCCTGGCATGTTTGAAAGTCAGTTTTCTTTGCTTTCACCCATTAACCTGGTGCACTTGTCTGTTTTGAGGCACTGTTGCAACTGCCTCATGTACACAAATAACCCTCCCCTCTAATCTCCAAACATTCGACCTGTGAGAGTTACCCATATATCATCTAATGTGGACATATGCCCTCTCCAGCAAAGACTGGACTATCAGGTCAAGAGGATAAGATCAACACCTGTACCACACCATGTGGAACATGTAGCTCACCATGACAACCATTTTGTCAGCCATGACACCATGACATACAGTGAAAAGCCAAACATCCACCTTCCCAGAGGCACTCAGTGGACATTTACCCAAACAGCACAGACCAGCAAGACAGACACCCACACAAACACCATGACATGGCACATGCCAAGGAACACATATTTAACCTACACAGTGTGCCCCTCAACCTAAGCTCCTAAGGCTAGCCACCTTAAACAATACAGTGATCATGGGTAACTCAGTACTGAGGCACACACATATCCCATATCTCACTAAGTTGAATATGGAGCAGGTAACAGCCAAATATCTATCACATGCCAGCATATAACACATGACACAGCCAGTCATGGCACTCCACAACAACTACAAGTATCACTCTGTATCCATGTGGGTTTGAATGACTTGGGACACACCTCCCTGGACTATATGACAAGAGACATGGTTGAACTCTCTGGTTATGTGGTCCAGGAAGGTATGACAGTAGCCCTGAGTAGTGTACTCAGAATGATGCTGCGGTACTATCAACAGATGATTGACTGCAACATTGGCTTACATGTTTTGTGTCATTCTGAGGGGATCCAGTACCTCTCTGCTTGGGATGACATGATTGACAGAACCCAATGACTTGCTACAGATGTCCTACATCTGTCAACGCTGGGTTTCCAGGTACTGGCTAAGTGTCTTGTCATGCCTATGATGCCTTATTAGACAGTGTTCTAAATGTAATTACCATCATAACAGCTAGACATGTTTGCAATCTGAGGGTCATGCTGCTCAACAGTAGACATCTAACTGTCAGGATGCAGTCACTCAAAGCACTTGTTGGAGTGGAGGACACGTGTCTGCTGTAATGGAAAGGTGGTTCACAACATCAGACAGCAGACCTACAGTATCAGGCTATGACACATTCCACAGCTGTCAGCCTCCAAACATTGACCACACCACACCTCCACAGGTGGTGTTGTCTCCATATTCATTATGGTTAGGAAAACTGCCAGACTAGTATCCCAGCATAATGCATTCTGGTACAACTGCCTGCACATCTATGTCCCTAGACTGTCAATGCACATTCCTCAACACCCTGCCATCTATGATGGTCCAACGAAACACTGACATAGTATGGGACTTCAACTACCCCTCCATCACCTGGAGAAAGTTGCCAAGCACCAGTACAGTGGCCCAACACTTCTGTGATTCATCATTTCCAATGCCCTGGACCAGCTTATACTGACCTCCAGCAGAGGATGCAACAACCTTCACCTGTGTTGACTACTTAAATATGGGACTGTTGCTCATCCACATGTGTCAATCCCTGCATGGTGAGATCCACACAGGCTGTAATCAACATGGGACTCAACATGTCAGCCACACCCTCCCACAAAGGTATTCACCTTGCAAAACCTCTCCAAAGCTGACTTTGCAGCCATGAAAACAGGGGTGGATGACTTCTCTGCACCCATGGCAATTGTAAATAGTTGCAGGACTGTGGAATCATACACATATGCACTGCACACACTGGTACATGAATGCATGGCATTAACCAGAGCCAACAGAACCCGGACACTGTCCTACAAACAATGGGAGACAATGTGATGGTCCCCTGCCATTACTAAAGTGTACATCAGAAGGAGGACACTGTGGCAGAGAAAGGTGGTGTCCTTTGACTGTTGAACTCCCTTATTAGCATCAAACACAACTTTGGATCCCTCATGGAATCCCCTACAGGCATCTATGATAGCAGACATGCAGCAGACACTAATGATAATTACAAAAGCCTTTGATAGTTACATCAACAACCTCTACAACATTAAACACAAGTGTTGTGAGTTACTGCACAATGCTAATAGCTATCCTGAGACAACAGATATTGGCCACAGTCTTGGCAACACATTCAGTGCCAGTTTTACCCTTCTCCTCCCCCACAAGTGAAGTGCTGAGTGAATGTGTTCTCACATGCTGTATCCCATTTTGGTTCTAGGCATATGAGCTCACTAGGATGTGGCCCTGTAGCAAGACCATACATTGTGGCATTGTGGTAACACATCCATCATGTCATAGGCAGGGTACAGCTGTATGTGCATGAAAATCTCTGGTCACAGATTATAGGGCTGAGGGTTGTACATAGGTATATGTTGATTTACAACATCTGTTGTAGAATGGTACAATGGAGAATGGTATGTGTTGTAGTTTAGGCACACCTCCGATTGCTAATAACCACAGCCACAGGGGATATTCATCAACCAAACACACTGAGATTACTGTTCACTCACACACACACACTCACACACACACACACACTCACACACACACACACACACACACACACACACACACACACACACACACACACACACACACACACACACACACACAAACACATTTGCCAGTACTGAGATCCATAGGTTCATTGCTTCATAGGTGTGTAGTAGGTGAATGGGCCCAAAGGCTCCACAAGGCTAGCCCAAGGGAATATCCTGACATCAGGCCATATGAAAATAGTCCCCAGTGTGGCGCAGGAGTCCAGTCAGTGGTGTGGTCCCCAGGGGTGGGTATTGTATTCCCCATCCACTCATCCAGATTTCTATTGTGGGTGGCCAGTGATGTGCACTGCTTCACATGTATGTGGTTTATATTCCATAACATGGACAGTGTCTGGGTTGTGCACATGTCCCACATGCATGTTCTTTTAAGTGTGGAAGTGTGCTTGAGGTCTCTGGGGCATGTTTTGTGGACAGATTGGTATCTTTGGAAGTAGCATTCCTGACCTTGTTTGGTGAGACATGGCTGTATAACTGAGGTAATGATTGAACCTACATAGACAGTATAATACAGGGATTCACTGGAGTTATTGGAGTCTGACCATATAAGGCATGTGTATAAGGCATGGTATTCCCTTTGTGGGGTACGTTTTCTGACTCTACACCTGTTGCAGGTGTCCAGTGGGGAATATTGCAAAAGGGCCACTGTAAACATTGATTGGGCTACTGAGGGGATGGAACAAGGTGCCATGTCCTTTTACTTGCTGGATAACACACACTCAGTTAGGAGGTGTAACACATCAAAGTACTTTCTGATGTCAGTGGCACTGTTGTGGTCAACAGGAAGCTGACTGTCAACCTGTTTTCCCCATTCTGTTATATTAACATCACTGTTCAGTGGACTACCACCAATGTATTTCTTCATGTGAGCCATGGTGTTCCCAAAGGTCATAGTGGCACATCTCTTGGCATTGAGGTAATGTCCAGGGTTCTGCCAACAGCCATAGGTGTCAAGTGGCCTTTGGGCGTGATGTCAACATCACATGGGTTGGGAATGTTACCACCCACCTTACTGTTTATGCAAGCATTATCAGCCAGGGTACCTTTGTGTTCTCCTGCACCTCAGAAGGGTAAATCCCAAATATGAGAGGACATGGGTCCATACCCTGTGTGACACCAGTCATGTCTGATCATTGGTTTTATATGGAGTCCACTGCAATCACACCTTGGGTCCTACCTGTGAGGCAGTTTGCAGGAGATGTACTGATATAGTGGCTGTTGGCTAGCCAGGTGTGTTTGTGTATGATTCCTGGGTGGAGAGTAGTCTCTGAGTTTTAGAAGGGTTGCCTATATTGTTAACTAATCTAAACACATGGCACTACACATTTAGGGCTGTGGATTGTCTACACCAACCTCTACAGTGTTTGACAACTGTTGGCCTTGTAATGTGGACATTAAGACATATACTAGGTCCTTGATATAATAATTTAGCAAAACCTACTCCCTAATGGATCCTGTTATTACACAATTACCCCAATACCCACACAGGATACTGATGACAGACAGACAGACACACACACACACACACACACACACACACACACACACACACACACACACACACACACACACACACACACACTTGCCATTTCTGAGTTTCAAACCCCTACCTAGCCATGTATTACTATTACAGTATTATACAGTTATCGCACATGTCACAGAGCTTACAGGATGGATGTTGTCCCAAGGTACCTCTGAGGTGAAGAACATCACCAGCCCTTGTAAATACTGGCATTGGGTGATGTAGTGGGTGAGAGATTTCACAAAATATTCAACCCTACACACACATTTAGCAGGAGTGAGGTTCAAACCTTCACCTAACTATGCTTTCAGAGCTTTATGTTACTCATTTACCACACACAACACTGACCTTACATGGTTAAAGGTTGCTAACAGGTACTTCTAAGATGAATGATATCTGCAGGACTGCTAAAGTCAAGAACTGAGAAGTGTACTGGATGTAAATGTGGCCAAAACCTTTAAGGTATGGACACATATATGTAAACACTTGCCAGGAATGAGATTCAAACCCCTACCTATGTAGCTATTGCTACACATTTAACACACACACCACAGAGTTTCAGGTAGACCAGTGTCCAAGCATACCTCTAAGGTGAGTGACATTAGTAGCAGTGCTAAAGGAGGGGTAAGGGAAGTGTAATGAGTGTGAATGACCTCAAAATCAGGTCTCAACAAAGACACACACACTCTTTCACCCAAGCACACACATTTAAACAGTTGCCAGGACCGGTATTAGAACTCCTCCCTAATTAGTTTGTTACACTATAGTATTACACAGGTATTGCAAGTGCCATAGAGCTTATATGCTGGAAAGCTGCCCAAAGGTATCTTTGAAGGTGAGTGACATCAGCAGCAGTGCTAAAGGAGGGGTAAGGGAAGTGTACTGAGTGTGAATGGCCTCAAAATGAGGTCTCTACAAAGACGCACACACACTCTCTCACGCAAACACACATTTTCACAGTTACCAGAACTGGATTAGTACTCCTACCTAACTAGCTTGCTACACTATAACATTGTGCAGTTATCGCAAGCACCACAGAGCTTATAAGGTGGAGAGCTGTCCAAAGGCATCTTTGAAGGTGAGTGACATTAACAGAAGTGCTAAAGGAGGGGTATGGGAAGTGTAGTGAGTGTGAATGGCCACAACACCAGGTCTCTACAAAGACACACACTTTCTCACACAAACACACACATTTTCACAGGTGCCAGGACCAGGATTAGAACTCCTATCTAACTAGCTTGTTACACTATAGCATTACACAGTTATTGCAAGTGCCACAGAGCTTATAGGGCTGCAAGCTGCCCAAAGGGTTATTTCGGGGTAACTGACATGAGCAGGAGTGCTTAAGTAGGGCAATGAGAAGTGTAATGAGTGTGAATGGCCTCAACCATGTTCATCTAGAAACACACACACAACTTTTCATTTGAGAGGACTGAGATTACAACTGCTACATGGATACTTATTTGTACTGTAGTGTTACACAGTTATCATGAACACCACTGAGACTATATGGCTGAAGGCTAACCAAAGGAATTTCTACAGTGAATGACATCAGCACATCATGTGATATAGGCAAATGGGATGTGTGCTGGGTGGGAAAGGCCTCATAATGGGATTCTCTCTGTCGCTGTCTGTCTCTCTCTTCCCACTTCTCTGTGTGTGTATGTTTGACATATTATATTATGTTGGCCTTAGATATGTGCGAGTATTTCTATCAAGTGTGTGTGTGTTTGTGTGTGTGTGTGTGTGTGTGTGTGTGTGTGTGTGTGTGTGTGTGTGTGTGTGTGTGTGTGTGTGTGTGTGTGTGTGTGTGTGTGTGTGTGTGTGTGTATGTGTGTGTGTGAAGTATCAGTGGTGTACAATTTAGTGTGTGTGCACAGACATCTGCAAATAACAGATATCTTTAGTCCATTGTGTTGTCAGAAATGGACTTCATTTCTCTAAGTGTAGGAGCATGCCCAGTATAACCTTCTATATTGAGTGTGTGTGCATCCATTCCATGGAGGTTTGGACTCCAGTTCAGGGTTTTGTGTGCTACAGCTACACCTAGTAACCTGTTTCTGCAGGATATCTGTAGATAGGTTGCCAATATGGAGAAACAATGGACATAACATATGGGGACACTGTAACTATTGCTGTCTGTGCTGCTTGTGTAACATGGTTGGTTGTAGCATAGATTTTCTGACATATGTACTGTTTTACATCGTGATGTATCATGTCATCAACTACTGACAGTTATTCTTTGCTCACAGTTATTTACCAGGGAAATACAAGATGAATGAAGCTGAGATCAATATTCTGAGGCATATAGACTACACATTCTGGCACACTCCTGTCATTGTGGAGGGGTAGCTACAGACAATAGACTGTTTTTTTCTGTGTAAATGTTCCAGCACCTTGTTAGTATGCTGGCTGGGGATCCCCTTCTTGAGCTTTTCTCAACTTAATGGAATGGCCATATCCTGCTAGGGCCATACCTCTCAGCGGTACAGATACACCCAGGTTATCCAGTGGCAGGACTCATATATCTGGTCAGTTTACCTTGGCATTCTGGTTTATAAGCAGTTTTGTGGCTATTCATTCATTTCATTCATGGGTTTGCAGTCAGGGGGTAGTATGGGCAGACATTAGAGTTTCAGACTTCACACATTCCATGACATTCATGCTTCTACACCCCCCCCCTGTTATTCTCTCCTCTTCCTAACATTATGACAGCAATATCTCAGAGGTATCCCTATAGTCGGGCCTTTATCCCAGTAGTATTTATGGCCTGGTCCACAGTCCTTGCAGTAGGATACGGTGAGGCATGCTACTGGCATTTGTCAACATGGCCTTGCATTTGTTTTCTGTTTACTGTGTTAGTTGTTAGTTAGGACCCCCTGACATTCCATACATTGGCACTATGGGTGAGACATGAGCCTTTGCCAGAGGACTGCAGACCATTTGAGAGTGCTGCAGGCCATCTGTAGCAGGCCAGTGCATTCTGTCAGTCATATGTTCCCAGGCTGCAAACCAGTAGATTACCCTGGGGTGACAGTGGTGAGTGGTTGATGCGTTCCTGTCAATCCTTCCTGTTCATACTGATCCACGAGCCTGGATGTGGTCAGGTTGCTGCTTACAGCTAGGGACACACCTGCATTAGACACCTATTCAGCATGCAGCATCATGTATGTATTCCCATACAGAGATGGGCTCATGCTGTACTCATTCTCTACAGCAAGGATATGACCTGTGATAAACCTGTGGCTGATGGTGGGATGAGCTGGGTGCATGTGTGATACAGAACCTATTTGCAACTGACTCACAAATATACCTGGGACATTCCTCTTATGCTGGCTTGTGTGTGGCCATGGGCAGCCTGTCATCACTTTATAACTGTGCTTTTTGTAGTTTGCCAGTGATTGGCCAGACTACTAGTATTCCATACTAGAGGGACAACTAATGTGATGCTAACGTCTATGTATAATTCCAAACTTGTGTGCAGTTGACATTTATTTTATATGTATTCTGTGTAGATTACTTCCACCTGTGTACTGTTTCTATGTATAGGCCCCCATTCATGCCATGTCCAGCTTTCTGATGGTGACAGATATTGACATCTGGACAGTGAGTATGTACAGCTGTTGACATGGGTGTAGCTGAGAAGCAGTATGGTTGGCACTGCAGTTGTTGGAAAATGGCCCTGTCAACCACTGTACTGTACCTAAGCTACTGAGACACAACCATCCAGGCCCACATGCTGACCACTTCCAGTCAATATTAAACAAACAACAAACTTACCCCACTACCCCCTGCATATTGTACACATGCAACAATGTAGATTGGGAAGCTCTGGCAATCTGTGCTCCAGTGATATTACTCCTCAAACTTACATGTTACTGCATTTCTACATGGAATTGTGGGGGGTGCACACCTGAATACTTTAAACATTTGCAATGACTGTACTGGTATTTCAGTTATTTTGTTGGCTTCCATTTCATATTGTATTGTGACCTATCATGCAGAAAGGAGGCATATCAGTAGAGTACACATGTTAGTTCTTAATGGCATAAATTTAAATTTCAGACTTGTTACACTTCAGAACTAAAATGCAGCTGCCAGACCTGTTGTAGTATGTCTGTGTATGTCTGGTGGGGGGCTGTTCACCATTGCCATCATTTGGGGGCCTTAGCCTGGCCTTTCTTTATGGTCATCTACACCTGTCCTGCTGGGTGAGGCTGGTGGTAGGTATGTGACCCTCATTGATGTGACCTGTTGACACAGTTATTTTGGCCATCACAGGTACTGCGGTGGGAGTTGTCACCTTGTGTAGTACTGCCTAGTATGTTGACACCAGTATTTGTTATGAATTTCCTGCTGCCCCATATAGCTGTCAGCTGTCTGCTGCTATTCCAATCAGCCACCCAATTCCCTTGCATGCTTGCATCCATATCATACATACAACTATGAAAACATACTACTCCATTCAGTAATTGATAGGGAGGGTGACTTACCTTGTTGCTGGGCCAGTACTGAGAATGGTACTGGAGGGCTGACTATGTCAGATGCATGTAGTAAACTCTCTATACATGGTAAAGCACAGGTAGTGTCATGTTTGTCATCCATTTTACTGTATGTGTGAGTCATAGAGAGGTATCAGTCCCTGGTTCCCTACAGTGTCAGTATGTGAGTTATGCGATGCCTCTATGCCAAGGTATCGGCATACTAGGCACACCTCCTTCTGCCTACAGGGGCAGTCTCAAGGATGTTCATCCTCCGAGTCCCTCTGTGCCTGTGCTGTCCTTGGCAATGTTGGGGGTGCTGTGTGGCCCTGCCCCGTGCTGTTCCTGCTGCAGCTGTTTCCGCAGGATCATATTGTGTAGCATGGCACATACTATGAACATTTGTGTACATGTAGCTGGAGAGTACTGCAAGACTCCACCGGATATGTCAAGGCAGCAGAATCGTGACTTGTGCATCCCAAACACACACTCTACAATGATGCTGGTTTGTGTGTGTGCCCCATTATGGTGTTCTTGTTTGGGGGTGTGTACATTTCTGATGGGTGTCATCAGCCACGGCTCCAGTGCATAGCCAGCATCCCCCACTAGATGGCCATATGAGATGCCCCCCCGGCAAAGGCCTGATACAGCTGTGAGCAATGCCAGATGTCGGAGCCGTGATGGCTTCTAGGGCTGCCAGCACACACATTCATGATAATTCCCTGGGCATCGCACAAGACCTGAGAGTTGATGGAGAGGAAGCCCTTGCAGTTTATGTAGACCCTACCCCACTCACCGGGTGGTGCTTGATGTGGATGTGCATGCAGTCAATAGCACCAACTACTTCAGGGTATTCTGCTATACTGTGGAAAAGACGCATACTTATGGTCAATGCCTCATGGGTGGGGGGGATATATGAGTGCTCACTGGCAAGTGATGTCATGACATCCAGGAACTGGCGGAGTATCCTGGCTGCTGATGCCTGTAAAACCCCCATGATATCCCCAGTTGGTCTTTGGAAGGTACCTGTGGCTAGTATTCTTAATCCTACACATACCTTGGTATCCACTGGGATGAGTTCCCCTCTGTTAGTTCTGTGTGTGAAGTATGGCCAGCACAGCTCAATGATATGCTATAGAATGTCCCTGTCCACTCTATAGCACTCCACTATCTCCAGCTCAAGTAGGCCCTGGTAGATTACCCTGAGTCTCTACAATCTTCTCCTCCTCCTCACTGTGGGGTACTTGTCAGCATTCTCCTTCTCACCACCTTCAGTCTCTAGCACATATTAATGGAGTAAAGCAGCAGCAACCTGTAACATTTTTAGTTAGTTTGCCAGTTAAAAATCCCCCATCTGTGTACACCAGTGGTGTAAAGTTTGTGGGAAAAAACAGTCTGTAGGTTGTTATGCTGAGTTGCTGCATGTGTAATTGACTGATTCTGATACATTCCACCTGCCAGCTGTGCTAGTTCTCCTTGATTGCATTCCTACAGCTGTTTCCCCTTCCCAGTTCCTCCCTATTTAAGCCTCAAGGTGCAACACGCATACCCAGTGCTGAAATGTAAACACTGCTGCCATATATTCTTTTTTTTTTTTTTTTTTTTTTTTTTAAACCCGGTGCGTGGCATGCACAACCGTTTAGGCTATGTACACACTGGTCAGGCACATCTGATGCGCCCCCTTCCTTAGCTGTGCTTAGCTAAGGGCAAACACAGGCCCACAGAGCTCCAATGAGCTTACAGCAAGCATGACACATCCCCTTATGAAGTCATTCAGCTTTTACTCTTGCACTTTTGTACTGCTGCACTTACACGGTTAGGTACAAGCTGACACTTTGAAGAAATATGTGATTCAGTATAACTCCCCTCATTTGCATACCCCAGTGTGTAGGTCATTAGTTACTGCACTAAAACAGACCCTTTCCCCTACAAAACTGGTGCTCCCTGATATTCTTTACATTCTGCATGCCATTGACTATAATGGCAAAATGCAGAATTAACTTAAAATTGAGTTTTCACATTTTTTTTTTCGGCATGATCCCGCTGCCCTATGCTTAAACAGCTGAGATCAGCCAAATACAACAAGGTTTAATTTTCATAATAATTCATCATTTTTTTAATGCCAGTGGCCTTATATTTGGCCATTGGTGTGTCTAATGTACATAATACATGCTTTTTCACACACTGTCATGCCTCTGTTTTGTCAGTTGCAGAAATGTACTCAGTTATTTTCCCAATACATTTCTGCACTGACTGTGTTCTAGCATGGAGACATGGCAGCTTGGCGAATCGCTAAATCACCTCATTTGCATGGTTTTCACCAGCAAATGAGATGATTTGCATATTTGCAGGTTTTCCATGCTAGAACAGTGTAGGACCGCTTGTGCAAGTGAAAACAGCACTATCCTGAATCACTCGGTGACCATTTTCCATGCAGGAGCTCCTACACTGTTCCTGCATGGAAAATATGGCTTCTAGAATCCCGGGGATACTTACAAAATCTTATGCAAAACAGTTTGGCTCCACAAAGGTGGAGATAAGTTGTTCTGGTGATTTTCAGGTAACCTCAGATATTGGAATCAAATTAGATTATATTGAAAAAGAACTATGCAAACTGGATCCAAACAAAGCACAGGTAGGAGACGAAATTAGTAATAATGAACTGACAACATGTCAGCAAGAACTTATAGTACCATTATATCCATTATCTACTAATTGGTATAAATACCGGGAGATTCCCCAAGATTAAAGATATGTGCTTATTAACTCATTCACTCCAGTAGACCCCAGGAAGTTTGCATTGTAACTTCCAATGGGCAGAGCCTATGCCTTTTGACAGAATCAAATTATGTCAACACATTTCAAACAAATGTTCATATCTCTAGAAACACAGGGTTATGAAAGAAGTATAAATGGCAAACCCTTCAGAACAAGCTATTTTTTATAGTGGCAGTATTCTTTAGGTTCTAGGTCTTAAACCGAATTTTATATGTCACAGTAAACACAGTAATTATGACATTTGCAATATTTTGTAAACAACTTAAAATATCTCAGCAACCACTCAAGTTATGCACATACTGTGAGCAGCATTTTATTCATCTAACTGAGACCGTTCGTGTGAGGCTAAGGAGTTCTGTCTGTGTCACTTGTTTGTTGAGATATTGAGAAAAATGTGAAAATGATATATATGTAAATTAATATCATAAAAACAACAGTTAACCTGCACTAGACAGAGGTCAAATAGTAATGCAGTTGAGTTTGCCACTGTGTAAGTTTTAAGATTAAATCTTTTAAAACTTTGTACATAGCATGATTTTGGAATTATTAATGCAAATATGAACAAGCAATATTTGATACCTAGAGGAGTCAGTAGGAGTTAACTGCAGATGCACCTTGAGATGTCACTTGGATGTTCATAGGTTCATAGGTTCATACTAGGCTATCTGCCCGAGGGCATTTACAAGCCTAGCCCATAGTTTTGTGGCTTACGCCACCCCTTTAGTATGGGGAACTATACCCATTATTTTGCTGTGCCTCTGTCAAGCAGTGACACTGAGGTAATCCCTGGGGTATATCTGCGATCTCCCATCCATTGGTCAAGATTTCTCTTGAACAAGGCCAGCGAGGTGCTCTGCCTCACATATACCGGGATTTTATTCCACAGCATAGGGAGTCTTTGGGTGATGAATCTATCCCTCCAGCACGTCCTATTAATAGCCGTGTTGAGGTTTAAGTCTCCCACCCTTGTGGCTCCTTGTAATGAGTTAAACCTGCCTTTAAGGGCAAAAAGGGTAGTAAAACAAAGAGAGAGTCATATAGACCCTTAAGTCTACTTTTGTGTTGTGGAAAAATAATGGAGAAGGTAATACTGGAATAATTATAGCCAGAAGTGGAAAGGTTGGGAGTAGAAACTATATATCAGCAAGCATATGTTGAAAATAGGTCTATTGCCATGTGTAACATGATGTTCTATACCAATATAATAACAGCTATGAACGAAAATTTTGCTGCAATGTAATTTATATATATTTAACTTCAGCATTTGATGGGATTGTATACAAAACACTGATCAATAAATTAGAACAACTAGATATTGATTTACTCTTGATGAGATGGATAGCTGCATGGCTTACAAATTGGACATGGCAAGTATCATACAGCAATTGGACAGGTGAAATC